>NC_090265.1:732931049-733234079 GCF_040414725.1 Anabrus simplex
AACCTCTACCTACTATGTCACCCGGGTTTAGCAGCTTGCCTCATCCATTGGCAATGTTGCTAAGAGGTATCTCTAAGTTTTCTGTCAACACCACCAGTGAAGTTATTTCATTTTTAAGATTTTTAGTTGAATTTCAGGATCACGCCCTTGTGTTTTCTCTTTCCCCTTGTCAAATTTTACAAATAATTTATCCTTATGCTATTGGTGTTCTCTCAGATAAGATAGTAAGAGCTATTGCTGAACAGTCATCTATTGAAGATTTTCACGCACACTTGCTTGCAAATTTCATTCCTGCCCGCGCGAGGTCATCTCTGATTCAGAAATACTATTATCGGGTACAGCGCTTGGATGAAAACTTGGCTGATTTCATACAGGACATTAAGTTTTATACTAGGGTGTTTGCCCTTCATTTTCCTGAAGATCAGATTGTGCAGGCTATTGTAGAGGGAATTTCACCTCCCTATAGGTCATATTTGTGTTTCGCGGCGTGCCCGCAAACCTTCTCGGAACTTGAAGCGTTGGCCGTCTCGGCGGAAGGAGTTAGATACGCCGATTCTTTGCGTGTCGCGAAAGAACCCCCGCCTTCCTTTAGTAACACTCGGCCTCCACCTCGCCGACCAGTCAATCCCCGTAAATGTTATGCGTGCGGGGCGCCTGACCATCTGCGCAATAAGTGTCCTCTGATCAAGTCTAGTAGGGCAAATAATGAAGCTGGTTCATCACAAGGCTGTTTTAAATGTGGGGCTTTCTCACATATCGCCAAGAATTGTCCCAATTCGAATAGCACCCCCTCCTGCTCAACTTCTGGGGTAACTTCCAACAACAATCAAAAGTGACTAGTGGCTTCGGCTGAGTCAACTAATTCATCTTCCCGAGGCTCAGCCCCTGGTAAGCAGATCGAAAATTCTGGGAACGTTCAATCTGCTAATCTGTCCTTTGAATGCCCCAAAGAGTGTCTTAAGATTGCGGCGGATACCCCCGCACCTGTTCCTTTCCTTAAGATTGAGGTAAATAACGAACCTATAACAGCTCTATTAGATTCAGGCAGTGTTTGTTCCATTATTTCGGCTGAATGGTACTCGAAATTGAAGTCTGTTTGTAACCTACCTGTCTATGACTCTTCTCCTGTGAAATGTGTTTCTGCTAATACATCTCCATTAGAAATTCTAGGTTCCTTACTGGTCAAAATTCGTGTTTTTAAATTTACATGGAAAATTAAATTGTTTGTGGCCAAGCAATTGTCTTGCCCCATTATATTGGGAGCTGACTTTATTTCTCACACTGGTCTTGTGCTCGATCTCCAGTCTAGGTCGTGCACATTCAAATTTGCTTCTAGTTGTAAAATTCCACTATTAAAGTGTAATTCTGTGTCATGTTCTTCTATTTCGCCTACCCAGGATGAGATGTTGTTAGACCTTAGACATCTACCTGAGGAGCAGGCTGATAGTATTCGCAAACTGTGTCAGTCGTTTCCCGAGGTATTCTCTGATACTCTTGGCGTTACTGACCTGATCGAATACAAAATTGAGGTCACGGATTCGATTCCTGTCCGTTTTCCACCGTATAGGCTATCTCCACCTAAAATGAAGGCTCTGAAAGAAATCATCGATCAGATGTTGAAGGATGGTATTATTAGGCCCTCTAAGTCAGCGTATTCTTCGCCTATTTTTCTAGTCCCGAAACCCCAAGGGGGCTTCAGGCCTGTAATTGACTACAGGGCTCTCAATCGGAAGGTGGTGTTACAATCTGTGCCCCTTCCCGACCTTCATTCTTGCTTTTCATGGTTTCGTAAGGCCAAGTTCTTTACTATCTTGGACTTGAATCAGGCCTATAATCAAATTCCCCTTGCTGAAGAGTCTAAACACCTTACAGCGTTTGCCACGGACTGGAATTTATACGAATACAACCGCGTGCCTTTCGGGCTCCCCACGGGGGCAGCTGTGCTCACTAGGCTACTAGATAGGGTCTTCTCCGACATCAAATTCGAGTACTTATATCACTACTTGGATGATGTCGTCGTGTTTTCGGAGACCTTCGAAGAACATCTAGATCATCTGCGAGAAGTTCTGAATCGCCTTCGTAAGGCTGGGTTAACTGTCAAGTTGTCCAAGGTCGCTTTTGCTAAGCCCTCTATGTCATTCCTAGGGCATATTGTGTCACCTGATGGTGTAACAGTCGATCATTCTAGAACACAGGCCATCCGTGATTTTAAACCTCCCAAGGACATTAAAGGTATCGCCAGGTTCATTGGTATGGTGAATTTCTTCAGAAAGTTCATTCCTAACTTTGCTAATAGAGCGGCGCCATTGAACCTTCTTCGTAGGAAAGGCATCAAATTCGAGTGGGGACCTTCTCAACAAGCCGCTTTTGAAGATCTGAAATTAGCTCTCTGTAATGCCCCTATCCTTGCTATGCCTGATTTCTCAAAGAAATTCATCGTCCAAACGGACGCGTCGTCGTCGGCGGTAGCGGCAGTCCTTCTTCAAGAGACTGAACTAGGGAGGCGACCCATCGCCTATGCATCTAAGACTCTATCGGCTCAAGAAGCCAAGTATTCCATCTATGAGCTCGAAGGGTTGGCAGTCTTATTTGCCTTAGAAAAGTTCCGTCTCTATCTGGAACATGTCAAATTCGACCTGGAGACAGATAATCAAGCATTAAGCTGGGTCTTAGGTAGGCCGCGTCGTACTGGTCGTATAGCCCGTTGGGCCATCCGTATTTCTGCCTTCCAATTCAATGTCAGGCATATCCGAGGTACCGAAAATGTTGTCGCTGATGGACTCAGCCGTATGTTTTCAGGCGACGTTGAGAACCATGAACAGGTCGACAGCCCATCACCTCCCGAGTCCATGCTATCTGAGGTTAATGCCATCCTAACAGATGTTCCCATGCTGTTTAGGGATATCGAGAAATACCAACGTGAAGATCCGACGCTGGCTCCGATAATGGAAACCCTTTCTTCTGGGGAACCTGTTGTCCCTTATGTTCTGAGGAATGGAGTTCTATGTTGCCCTTCGAGGCATGATAAGATGATGAAAGTTGTTGTTCCAGCGGTTCTTGTACCTATGATCTTCAAGTATTATCATGAGACCCCATTAGGAGGGCATCTTGGTATCTTTAAAACTCGTGAAAAGATTCGTGATATGTTCATCTGGAAGGGTATGGACGGTGAAATCCGTGAATTAGTAAAGGCATGTAAATCCTGTTTGCTTAGTAAACCGACCATGTCCACTAAGGTAGGTCTTTTGTCTTCTCATCAAGCGTCGCGCCCCATGGAACGCCTGTATATTGATTATGTGGGACCCTTCCCCCAGTCAAAGGGGAATGCCAACAAGTTCATCCTTGTATGTGTAGATGGTTTTACTAGATTTTCCTGGTTATTTCCGACTAAGCTGGCTACCGCTCAGTCCACCATTTCTTGTCTTAATACTATCTTTGCTTCTTTTGGTCCTTGTCAATACATAGTTTCCGATAATGCTAAGGCTTTTACATCTAATTTATTTCGTAAATTCTGTTTTGACTTATCCATCTCTCATGTAACTACTTCTGCTTATTACCCTCAACCATCTCTGGCTGAACGGGTTAACCGTAATCTCAGGTCCGCACTCATTGCCTATCATCATGAAGATCCTTCCAGGTGGGACACGTCCCTGCATTGGATAGCTTTTGCTTTGAATTCAGCGGTTCATGAATCTCACAAGTTCACTCCAGCTTCTTTAATGTTCAAGTTTGTTCCCAACTCGCCGCTCTCTAACCTCTGGTCTCTGAATGACATTCTACCCGAGATAATAGATCCGGACAACATTAAAGATCTTTGGAAGAAGGCTAAAGCCAATCTTAAAGTGTCTCATGAAAAGGTTAGGAAAAGGTATGATCGTGGACGGAGACCCACCCCTTTGAAGGTAGGTGACCAGGTTATGGTCAAAAATTTTGTTCCCGCGGGCAAGCTTGCCCCCAGATTTCATGGGCCTTGTATCATTCTCGATTTTCTTACGCCGGTTACCTTATTGTTAAGTAATCCAGCCACCGAGAGGATATTTAGGGTTCACCTGTCCCAGGTGAAACCGGTGTAATTTTGTGTTAACTTGCTTCATATTATTTTGAAAGGATATGAAGGTTATATTTTTTTTGAGTTTCACTTTTATGGCATTCTGCCCCTTCTATAATATTTTGGTTTTAGATGTAAGCCTTTTGTAAAACCCGCCCCGATCCGTTAAACTGCCATCCTGTTCTTGCCACGGCCATTACCACGCTCCCGTCTCCTGCTCCACCTTACACTGTGGCTTAATAAGATTAAATGCCACGGATATCTACACGCCGCTGGCCCCTCAACCTCTCCATAATGCCTGTGCCTTCAAAAAGACGATGGTCCAACACAATTCTGCCGCCTAGCCTTAATGTTTCAGTGCCCCCGCAGCCGCGCAGCGCCGTGCAGCAACTGGGGAGGGGGATGGGCCCCCTCCTCTCCAGCGAGGACGACATGTGCACGGCAAGCCGGAGCTCTCCTCCCGGCCAAGGCTGATGTGCGGCGCACGACCTGCTACTGGCCCGCAGCCTGTATATGTTCACCGCGGGCGCGGCGTGTTTCAACACTCTGCTCCCCTCATAGTGCGGGCGAGCGGTATCTCAGGGTACTTAAGGGGTCCGAGCGGCCTCCTTTTGGACGCAAGCTGCAACGGCCGGTCCGGCCATCCAACTTCATCAACATCAACTACATGGACAGTTACTATAAGAGATAACTACATTTGGGAATTCAACCGCAATATCTGATGGACATTGCAAATTTTTCCTTCACTTTTAAGTAGTAAAAGCTTATCTTCAGAAATTCAACTTCTATAAACCTAAAGACTTCACTTCACCTCCAACAACAAAATTTTGGAACCGAATTAAGAAATTTCTCAAATACTTCTGCAAGTTATCTTAATATCAACATCAAAACTTGGAACTTATTTTCAAACTAAAGTTTATGTTCTTCTGTGTTACCCCGTGGAGGAACTTTTGGGGGGGGCGGTCTGTACCGGGCGGTACACCTCCACACCGTTTATTTAAAAGTTGCGCCAGTTGAAACTCCTCTTCTGGAGGAAGTCTGAACTTTATCTACGGTCTTAATTTCCAAATTTCTCAGAAGATGTCACTACCTGGAAATTTTTGAGTTTGTGAACTGTGTCATTTTCGACGTACTTTTGTCTTGCTTGTATTAAGAAGTGTGAACTTTCTCTTCTAGAGGACACTACTGAAGATCAACAATAGTGCACCCTAGTGCGGAGTCAAAGAACTATTTTGTTGGAGAAAATTTAATTTCAGGAGTTTGTTCTTTGTTAAATTTCTTTCTGTCATTGTTTAAGTTGGCAATATTTACCCCTTTCTTCCCCTTGTTTTGAATGTATCCAATCACGAATTTTTTCAATTAATTTCTGACCAATCTGGTGTATCTTTCCCCACCTTGAATCTGTTGCGGGGTCCTACCCAATAAAATCTTTGTGGGAGGGTGTTTTCTTTCCCCTAACGCCTAGAACTTTCTGCGAGAGTATTTAAACTGCTGATTTTAGGGTCTCCGGGCCACTTCTGTTCCATCTTTCAGTGTATTAAGTACATAGCAGGAGGCGGGAAGCGCCTCTTTCCTCGGCAGCGGTCAACAATAAGGTAATGGCCGATTAATAAATTTTTTTCTTTGCCAGCTCAGCAGTTTAACTTTCGGGGCAGGTTCTAAGCGTTCCCCTATGTAACCTTTTCCTAAAATGTAACTTCTCTTTTCTTCTATTCTCTTGTAAAGCGACATACTGGGATAGAGAGTGTTAACCCTCTCGAGCTCCCACTCACCTTGTTTGAGGTGAACTTATTTTTCGCAACCTATTCTTCAGTAATGTAAGTTAGTAGTTTCTTAAGTCACCTCTGTAGTATGGGATTAGCCCTTGCATCAGTGGCCTTAGAGCCAAAATAGGTCTTAAAGACAAAGTGTATTAGGAGTGCAAGTTCGCCTCCTCTCAAATTGTGATTTTAGAGGTCATGTATTAACTTTCTGGTCATTTAATAGACCTCAGTAGATTGGGTATTTTGCTCCTGTGTATATGTCCTTTGAGGACGGCTTAAAGGTGGAGTTCGGAGTGGCCTATGATAGGCTTGTATTTTAAGGGGAAGTTGCCCTTTTTGAAAACTGTGTTTCTGCCTCAAGGAGGCTTTTGGATGTAATTGGAAGCCGGTGTTTCTGGCATGTTTGGGGGTTTTCGGCCCCTTTGTTGTATGGTGTTCATTGTAAGGTTGGGCTCATGGCTCAAGAATTATGTTTCGGACTTTTTGAAGCCCCAAATGGGGTACCTATGTGAATGTAATTGTCAATCGTGTTTCGGCTACTAAGTACCTGTTCAATTTGTTGTTACCTAATTTTGAAAAGAAAATATAACCTTGTTAAATTTTAAAATTAATTTCACTTTAGTAGCTTGAGACCCCTTCACCACCCAGCACCTTCTTTCATGCATAACTACCACCAAAACACGGTAACAGAAATGATTGCAATGTTTTATTCCATTCAGACACGCTAGGCCATTTTATGTGTGCACTGCAATTGTCTATGTACTATATGATGTAGGTTCTACAACACACTGACTACTCTGTGTGTTTATAATTATGTTGCTGGTCCTCGGTACAGACGATTATGTATTTTTGGAAGAAATTAAGTATTTTGAAAAATCATGACTGAATTAAACATGACATCAAGAACAGTTCTTTCGTTACTGTTTGTTAGATGATGTCATAAACAAAAATGACAGAGAAAGTGCTGATTACATCCAATAATGTGTTACATAACATTCATGTAGCTACTAAGAGTTGTGTCTTTTACCAGATTGTGGGCTACGATCCATTTGTGAGCATTGCGACCTTGAGGACAGCTATGTACGTCGATATTGCACTATAACTTCTGTAGCATTTATTCATATCATATTTCACACTGCTATGTGCATATTTCATGTGTTATTTAATGGAAAAATGTTGACCTTAAAAATATCCATCTAGCCTTACTGGAACATTTAACTTGACGTATGTTTACTTTTTGACTAATTGGATAACTCAAATTTTGCCTTTCCGGTATAAATCCAGTAACAAGCCAATTCATTTCACTAAATTTACCTGTCCTTGTTCCTGTGAACGCTTGTGTTGATGTGCTGGCATTCCTAAACTTATTTTTCTCCCATGCCATATGTTATGCTATAAAATTCCAAACATTTTTTGCAGTCTGTAATGCCAAAATCAGAGGAATACAATCCAAAGAACATATCAGAACATTGGTAGGATTCTGGCAGCAGGCTTTTGAAATTTGCAGTTCACGTCAGATTCGTTATAACTAACACAGTCTTGAAGCCTGAACTTTGGCCGATGGTCGAATGATGACATCCTGATGAGTAAGGCTATGGCTACATAGATATTTTTAAGGTCAAGGTTTGTTAGATGATGTCATAAACAGAAATGGCAGAGTAAATGCTGATTACATCCAATAATGTGTTACATAACATTCATGTAGCTGCTAAGAGTTGCGTGCTTTACCAGATTGTGGGCTACGATCCGTTTGTGAGCATTGCGACCTTGAGGACAGCTATGTACGTCGATATTAGTGGACACCAAAACCTGTCAAGGTGCAACATGTGGAAGTGATCACCATCTTCTTAGAACAGAAATAAGGATTACACTTGATCATACAGCACATCACTAGTTTTTAAGGAAACATTAACGCAAAGGGCCTCCACATTAAACAACAATGTCAGGACTATGGAATGTTACTAAAAGCTGAATCGAGTCCTCTCTGAGTGAATCTCGAGTGCCAAGCACTAAAAGGCAACAGCTGATCTCTGATTCAACCCTCAAACTTGAGAGGAGATGTCTTAAAAAAAAATGCATGAATACTCAAGAGAAAAAAAGAGAAAATTCCTGATCTTTGAAAGTTTCAGTCATCTTGTGGAAGTGATAAGAATAATTTCCTCAGAAACATATGTTGGTTCTGAGATTGAAGATTGTGTAAACCAAAAACACAATTGGATGGAGTTATGCTTCCATAGACTAAGCGCCATTTGACAAAAATTGAGATTTTAACATTATCTTGTAGAGGAAAGCTTGAACTATTTATCATAAATTCCCCACTGCATTACAAGAGGGCATTAGTTGTCAGTGAACTGGAAACCTAAGCGGCACAGCAGGAATCAGTTAAATTGTAAATTGCATCAGTAGACTGTGCAATGTTCCAGTTTGCATCATTAGACCACGTGCCTCATTCCTCACGTTTTGCACGCGGATGACAGCGGTGGAGCCCGCGTTTTTGATAGTGCTAAGTTATTTATGTGGTGATACATTGAGTGGTTTATCAAGTGACGAAGTTCAGTGATGTATAAAATACTTCCAAAAGTAAGGAGAAGGACAATGCTACTTATGTAGCTTGCTAAAAAGGTTACGTCAGAGAATCATTCTCTAGAAAAACTTTCTAAGGTTAGTATCAAAATGAGATTGCTGTATGGTATCCAGTATAGTAGTCTGCAATGAAAGCATTATTTCTGTATCAATATATTTAAAGAAGCTGCAAAGGCTTCACTGTAAGTGTGTTATGACATGTTTTGCTAGATAATACGTGCCAAATCAATGAATTCCAGATCAGAATAATGAAAACAGGGCCATTTCTGTAGACATATCATTGTTTAGGTATCAGTAATATTGATAATCATCAGTATTAGAATTGTAATGAAACTCACAATATAATTTTAATTGTATTTCGATAATTTTGTTACTGTTCTAGAATTCAAATTATAACATAGTGCCTGCTATAATAAGCAAGATATTTCTGTGGTGAGACTACGTAATGTGAATGCAGGTGCTGAAGTGAGATTTAGAGGCCATCTCATATGGCTGTATATAGGAATCTAGAGCCACTTGAAGTAGACACTGACACTGTCACTGAACTTGTTGGAGGTGTGTATATAGACTGTACTTCAAAACCTTCGTGTGTAATTCGAATTTTGAAATTACGAGTATATTTATTCGGTACTAAACAAAGTGTCTGAACATAGGTTAGTGTTTTATTATCATCAATGCAGTTCCTTTTTTATCATTTAGGATTCCCAAGATGACCAAGTTGAAGTTGTGAACACAGGGATTGAAATTCCTAATACCAGTACGGAAGTCACTAAGAAGAACTACGCAAACACCGAGGACTGGTGCGGCAATGAAGCACAATATATGGGGTTTATACCCAAAGCAGCATTACTGACAATGCGAAAAATGGCAACCAAGGATGATCTAGTAAAGGTAGGAAGAGGAAATATCAATGCAGAACCACGATGTTCGTAAGAAAAGATGCAGACAGAATAAGTCCTACATGACCCAACATGGAGAGAGAAAAGAAGACATGACATTTAGAAACTTTCTTTGTAAATGCAGGTGCAGTGAAAAAGTCTCTAGATGTTCATGAACACAAATTCAAGAAATTTTATAGTGAGAACCCCATGATGCCCAAACTGTCCTCATAACTAGTATGGTGACTGAAGTGCCAATCAGGAGAAAGAAGAATAAATCTTCAGAAAGAAAGTCTTTTACCAGGGAATAAAAGATTGCCGGTATTCAGGTTTGGATATCTATGTTCTACAGACATTGAGGATTTTAAGCTGTAAGGTTGATAGAGCTTTAAAGAAACTGAAGAGCAACAACGGAGTTAGAGATCTTCGTGAAATTGGTGGTGGGAGCAATAAGATATCTGATGAGAGAATTCAAGGTGTTATTGAATATATTAACAAATATATATGGCACAAGTTGCATTATTGACAGAAAGAAATTGAAAAGGAGTTTTTCAGTAGTGATACACCCTGCTGTTGATGTATGACATGTACAAGGGGGAAAATGAAAATCCAGTTTCGTTTTCAATGTAGGCCAAAAAAACCTCTTTCTAACGAAATTCAATTTGCAAATGAAACTTACGAAGGCCACATGTAATTTATGTCATTCTGTTGATGCTGAAATTAAAGGTGTCAAGAATGATTATGATAAAGATATTCTGTCGGCTAAGAAGGCAAAACATTTAGCAGAAGCAGCACAGATTTTGAAGAGAAATGATTTACTGCTTGCTAAGGAAATTGAAGAACTGGAAACGGTTACTTTTGACATGGAGATAACATTACCTTTACCACAAATTTGAACGTCCAATACTAACGTCAACTATCGTTATACAACTGCAGAGTACATGAAGGAAGTGATGATAAAGTCACTGTTGTGGCCCAAGAAGTCGGCTCAAGCTTAATTCTTATAATGCCAGGTGGCCGATCTATCTGCCATGTGAGCTGCTGCTAAAAAAGCCGGGAGCCGATCTATCGGCCATGTTTTTCTTTTGCCTGTATCTTCATTCCATGCTGCACGATGGCAGCAGAAGTAATACCAACAGAAAGATGGAAGTTTTTATTCTCTGGAAATATCGGTAATGTGCGATATCGATATCAGTGATGTTTTATAAAAGCTTTCTTTTGATACATCCGCCTAATGCCGGCTTTAGTTATTGTGAACTTCAAGGACCAATACATGTGCCCCCTCAAAATTCTCGACCAGTGGCTTATTTCTACACTTTTTTTTACCATCCCCCTTATGGAATCATTTGTAGCTGAAACTAATAGAAATCCAAATAATTTTCTCCAGACCCATACCAACCTGTCACCTTCTTGTAGAGCTAAAGATTGGAAAAATGTCACTCTCAGTGAAATGAAAGGATTTATCGTCTGCCTGCTAAACATGGCTCTAATCTGATGACCCACGATTGCATCATACTGGTATACTACCCTGTCACAGTTACTGCCATGGTTTCATGATATGTTCCCCAGAAATCGTTTCCAAATGATCCTCAGATTTTTTCATCTAGTTGACAATAAAGATCCTACTCTTAGACAACCCGGCTGTGATCCATGTTCCAAAATTCATCCCCTGATAGATAATGCTAATAATGTATTTAGACTACATTATATTTCCCATCAGCAACTCAGTGTGGATGAGAGTTTAGTAGGCACAAAAACTCGCACCCAATTTATGCAGTATTTACCAAATAAACACCACCATCACTGGGACATAAAATTTTGGATGTTATGCAATTCAGTTACTAATTATTTTTTGGCATTTTTTATATATCTCGGTGCATAAGCACACTCCCAGTGACAAGGTAGATGCTCAGAAGCATGAGCTAGCTCATACAGTTGTTATGAAATTATTTAAAATGGGAAATTATCTATACAAAGGCTACCATGTTTTTATGGATAATTATTTTATGTCCATACCCTTGGTATAAGGAGAGCTTTTTACCATGCCAGAGTGCGAGGAAATCCAAGTGAAATCAAGGATAAACTATCATTTTACAGAGAAAAAAGATTACAGGTCAAAAAAATAGTTGACATTGAGAAATGGAAATGCAAAGAAGATCTTGCCAATAGAATAGGGCAAGAGAAACACAAGAAGCTCCTGTATAGCATTGTTAAAAACAAAAGAAATGATAATAGTACTATCAACACAGCAGAGCTTCTAAGCGGAGAGGTAACTAGAAATGAAAATGAAATATTACAGGAGTTCGGTAGATATTTCAATCGCCGGGCTGAGTGTCTCAGACGGTTGAGGCGCTGGCCTTCTGACCCTAACTTTGCAGGTTTGATCCTGGCTCAGTCCAGTGGTATTTGAAGGTGCTCAAATACGGCAGCCTCATGTCGGACTAAATTCCGGCACCTCTGCGTCTCCGAAGACCGTAAAAGTAGTTAGTGGGATGTAAGGCAAATAACATTAATTAATTAATGATATTTCTATCACTTACTGAACTGTAATACAACTGATGACACACAAGATGACTCTCTAAACCCTATAAATTTTAATGTAGAAAGTTTGGCCTGGCTGGAAATGGAGACAGCAATATGTAAAATGAAAAACAACAAGTCTGCAGGATTGGATGAGTTCAGTGTGGACATGATCAAAGCACTTCGAGAACCTGGAATACAATGTTTGTACAGAATACTAAATAAAATTTGAGAAGAAAATGAAATTCCCGGTGACTGGAGGCAAGGAGTGATATTCTACTGTTTAAAAAAGGTGACCGAAAGAAGTGTAATAATTATAGATACATAAATCTTCTATCTCATGGGTTAAAATATATGAGACCATCCTGGAGAGAAAAATCAGAAAATTTGTTGAACCTGAACTTGAGGAAGAACAGCATGGATTTAGAGCGATCACATCAATGCTAGACCTCATTTTTTCGACAAGAATGCTTTTTGAAAAATACTGGGATAAGAATAGAATGGTTATAGTTGTATTCTTGGATATTGAGAAGGCATATGATCATATACCATGTAAGCACATATGGGAGTGTCTGAGACGTAAAGAAGTACTAGATGAGGTTATAGCTCGATTAAAACAACTATATTGAGAGACAAAGAGCTGTGTGCAAATTCAAGGAGGCAGGTCAAACTGTTTTGAAACCAAGAGCAGAGTTCAACAAGGAAGTTGTCTGTCACCACTTATCTTCACTACTATAATGGATGAGGTTACAAAAGCAGTGAAAATGAAGGATCAGACAACAAATGCACTTGTATTTGCTCATGATGTTATGCTATGAGGTGAGACAGAAGCAGAAGTTCAAGCTAAACTAGATCTCTGGCAAGAAAAATTTGAAAGAATTGCAATGATCATCAGCCGAACTAAAACTGTCGGTTTAGTAATGAGTCGAAATCCTGAAGCAGTCCACCTGCAAGTGCAAAATAAAGTAGACTATCAATAAGTTCAAATACTTGGAGGGCTTCGTTTCTTCTGACAATACCATAAATTAAGAAATAGGCAACAGAATACAAGCTGCATCAAAATTCTACCACTCCGTTCGTCAATTACTCTGGGATGACTCATTTCCCCAAGCTTGCAAGCTCACGCTGTACAAAACATATCTTGTACCAGTTCTGACATACGAACTGGAAGCAGCAACATTGACTAGACCTGCACAAAGTCACCTACAGACCACTGAAATGAAGTTCCTTCAGTCATGTTTCCAAAAGACAAGGAGAAAATAAGGAATGGAAGTATTTGGCAACAACTTGGATTGGACAGGAATGTTGTTGGTAAGAGGCCTAGAGAGAGGCCTTGTGTTAGTTGGGAAAAGCAAATTTTCAAAGAGCTTGCCAAATGTGATGTAAATTGGCAGCAAAAGGTAGAACATCAGCTGTGGATGGACAGGACAAACTGGAAGAGGCTAGTAAACGCCCACACCTGGCTTGCTGGAGCCGAAAATCGATGATGATGATGATGATGATGATGACCCTTGGCAAAGTAGCTATACAAACTACATACTTTTGTAACAGAAACCATTCGTCGCAGTAGAAAATTTCTACCACAGGCCTTCTCAAGCAAGTTCCAGGTAGGGGAAAGAAAGTACTTTCGGCAAGGCCCAGTTCTTGCAGCTGCTTTTAGAGAGAAAAAAATCACAGTGTTTTCCTGTTTTACTAGCATCAACACACAGTAAAGTATAACAGTGTCCATCATGGTGATGTCTGTGATGTAACCAAACAATAACCACATGGGGTAATAGATACATCAGACAGATGCTATATGCCTGGTTGGGTGAGAGGCACAAAATCAAGTACTGGAGGAAAGTATGCTTCAACATATTTTCAAGAATGGTTCTGAATTCTTACATAATTTATAAAGGAAATGTCCCTTTCCCATTTTCATTTTACCATAAACATTATTAATTCATTAGGTGATGAGTGGCTGCAACACAAAAAAAAAAAAAAAAAAGAACTTGAGTGGTACACCATCTTCAGGAGATGAAGGAAATGGTGAGAGATGTCTGAGCAGAAGGAAAAGGACTGCTGTATTTGCAGCACCAGAAGCAAAACTGGGGTTGGGAAGAAGAGGAGAACAAGAACAGTGTGCGTGAAATGTGAAAGAGGAGTTCATGGGGGAGTGCTTTTCTGACCATAAGTGTTCAAAGTAAAAAGAGGTCATAGTGTATTTAACCTGCGTGGGCATAATTATGTAAAAATTTGTCATTCTAAGAAACTACTATCAAGAAAAAACTTTTCTTGTTCAAATGAAGTGAATATTCTCACAAAGGCATGATAAAAATACACTATATAAATATTTGAAATTTAATTTTTTTAAATAATATTAAAAATTCAAACATTTTTAAATCAAGAAAATTAAGCTCTATTGCAATTATAATGACACTCATGTTTTCCCTATTCACTTGTCTGCTGTAGAAAAAAAGAATGGATTTACCTCCAAAAATATAAGTAGGAGAATATTTCTCCTTAGCGTGTGCATTTTTCTTTAAAATTGTCTTGGCATTCTTAGCACAACCATTACATTACAGCCTGGAATCAAAAGAATTAATGAAACACCTACTGGAAGATGCATCCACCATTTCCGAGCTAATATTATGGTCAGATTCTTGCGATGGTCAGAACCGTAATGTTAAAATGGTTTTGATGGTGAATGGGGTATTGGATCAACACCCTACTCTTCAGAAGATTTTTAGTAGGCCTAATGGGTCACAGTTTCCTTCCCAATGACAGTGACTTTGCAGATATTCAGCTTGCCCTCAAATTTCATCAGCATTTATACACTGCAGAGGACTACGTAAATGTAATGAGAATCTGCAGGCGGAAAAACCCCATTTTTGTTCATCAGATAAAAAAACACGTCGTTCTTCAGTTCAGTAGAACTTGAAAAATGATTGTGAATCGGAAAACTGATATCCATGGTTGCAAGATAAACTGGCTGAAACTAAGAGAAATCCAGCTCTTGAAATCACAGCCGTTCGCTGTGCACTTCAAAACCAAATTTGATGGTGAATCTCAGGAAGTAAATCTAAATAAGTCATGACTGGGACGACTACAGGAAACTATGAGTTCCCTTTCATCAGGCATTAATACCTTTGTGGCCAAATGGAAAACCTATCTCTGAAGCCAAACTTGGAGACCTTCATTCGCTCATGCACCTAATACCTGCAGATGCCAAACAATTTTACCAGAAACTTCAAAGAAATTCTGACATCGTGGATGACATAGATGGATTCAATGGAGATCCTGATTTCAAGATTGAATGAACTGGGGGTATCTTATCACCTGTCCAGTGTTTTGTGTGAATTTATGGGAGCAAATATTTCTAAAATCACACTTTCTGTTCCTGTTATATTTGATTGAGGTAAGTAATTAAAATGCAATACTTTCTTTCAGAATCACTTTATTTTTCTTAGAATAAGGTAATCATAACCACATACACTGACCGACCTTCATAACCTTTACTTAGTTTAAAGAACTGCCTTTCCGATTATGATGATGCTTGTTTAAAGGGGTCTAACACCTAGGTCATCGGCCTGCTTCCTTCCCATTCCTAGGCCTTTCCTGTCCCATCGTTGCTGTGTCGGTGCGACGTAAAGCAACTAGCTAGTAGGTCATCGTCCTCTAACAGTATGAGAGACTGCCATTCTACTTGGCAAATAATGTGTGTCTAAAGCAGAACAAAACTTACCCATAGGCTTGAAAATATCATGTTAGTACTGTACTCTCAGAACATAATAGGCCTATCTTGAAGGAAAATCCATAAAAAAATATGCATTGCATGGACTCTACTGGCTCAGTTCTTACCATTTGTAATTAACTCAGACAAGTTGAAATTCCTCAGATTACTAAGTGGTTATAGCAATGAATTTAGGGAATAGCTTTCATTCTAGAGTTTCTCCAACTAAAACTTGAATAATGTGCTGGAGTTGTGGCGTGGTTTGCGATGGTTCAAGCACTTAGCATGCCTTTCCAGACAGTAGGAAATCCAGGTTTAAATCACGGCTGATGACACGTTACATTTTTTGAAGTATTACTCAGTAGATATTCAACGGTAAGGGATTATTGGTGTAGCATTGTGATGCATTGTTCGCATATGAGAAATACCTTAACTTGCATCAGTAGAATAAGGGCCACTTTTTCAAGAAAATCTACGTACTGTAAGGATAAAAAAGTTGAAATTTGGTGAGAAGGTATAATCTATTATCCTACAACACCAGGAATACCATGTTTAGCAAAATTATGTTTGCTCGAATTTATACATAAACCTAAAGTCAAACACAATCATCTCGAAACCAACTTTTGGTGCTTGGTCTAATGATGCATAACAGCATCCAATTGAGAATATTCTCTCGAGAATTCAATTCACATTCCTGGATTGTACAGAAGCCCCGAGGTTCCTGTGAATAAAGAGATATGCATATTGCACACTCAGGACCTGTACAGTGAAAATACAATGCACAAGATCAATCATCATCATCATTATTATTTTAGAGTTCAAATTTCCCTGGTACTGTTGGCGATATATTTTGTTGTTAATGACGTCCTCCAGGTTCCTTCCCCGATCTCCAATGTCCAACTTTACGATGTCCATCCAGTGGGTTCTTGGTCTTCCCACCATCCGTTTTCTTGCCACAAGTCTCTCCAAGTGAACATTAGCTGTCCTCATTACGTGCCCGAACCACCTCAATCTGGACATGCTGGTCAGATCTGAAAGTGATGTCTCAATCCCAGTTTTCTTTCTAACCATGTCATTCCTTAGCTTGTCCAGTTTTTTTTTTTTTTAATTGTAAACCTAAGGAACTTCATTTCCGATGCCTGCAACCTTGATGGATCTTTCTTAGTGAGGGTTCAGGTTTCAATACCATAGGTTAAGATTGGTACCGAGTACTAATCACCGGCTTTGATTTTGTTGGTACTTTGGAATCCGAGGAGCGTTCATACTTGCTGGTAAAATTGAGAGCTCTTCTGCACTCTATTTGCCACCTCCTTTATGGCTAGTGTATCTTGAGATATTACAGTGCCGAAGTATGTAAAGCTTTCTGCACTTTCCAGTGGATAGTTTCCTAACATGATCATCATAATTTGCCATTGTAGAATTCTCCCATTGTTTGTTTGATGCAGTAGCTTGAATTGCAGCATTGTCATCCATTATGAATGCAGCCTTGTAATTTCGCATCAAAAACTGAATTTCCTTTGCTTGTTGATAATATTATTACACATTTACCCTAACTAACTGGGCATATGATAGTGTTCCTGGTGAGGTGTGGGGAAACCAGGTCAAAAAGAGACTAGGTTTACACACTGTGGAAATGGTGCAAGCAGTGTACAAAAACTGTGTCAGCAGCGTACAGATTTCATTTGGTATACCTACCAACTTTCCCGATTTAGACACTAGTCTCCCAATTTGCGACAGTTTTCCCACCTCCCGATTATGCCATTATTTCTCCCAAATTTAGCTTAAGTTAGGTGAACTTCAAACATTTGTTTTAAAATCCCGCCATTTCAGTTTTATACGCCAGTGGCCGGAAGTTCTTCGCTCATTGGCTGCTTTCAAATTAAATATTGACGTTTATTACTACGAAAAATGCGAGCGAATATGCGATGTTTATTGAAACTTGTATGTCACAATGCATATTATATGGATTGTCTATCTCTCGTTCTCACGTGCTATGTTCATGTTCGTTCACATCAGTCTCGTCAGTTAGGGACAAGTCTCTAAATTTAGACTATTGGTTTAGAAGTTTAGTGACAGAATTTGAAAGATAGTGACTAGCAACTTTTCTAGAAATTTTAGGATCCATTCGCAGACAATTCTGGTGAATTTTAATTTATTACTTGATGTACAGCATAGCGCTTTGCATAATCGTGCGGATGCATGGTGCAATATATTAATCTATGCATTTGCTAAGTAATGGCATGACTGATTCACTTATCAGAGACTGATCACCTCACTCACTTACTTCTTGTGAGGGAATAGAGATGTGTAATTTTTAGCCTTGTAACCTCGTATAGCAACAGTCAGGTTTTTGAAACAATAAGTGTTATAATATATACCATAGTACCCCTATATTGTTTGTAGTTGTGCCAGTGTTCTTAATTATTATTAAATTTAAGCCGTCATATGTAGCCTACAAAGCTAAGGAATCGGACCAAGTGAGATGGTGCCATGCGGTTAGGAGGCATGCTACTGTCAGCATGCATTCGGGAGATAGTGGGTTCGAACCCCATTGGCAGTTGCCCCGAAGATGGTTTTCCATTGTTGATGGTAAAATGAAGGCTACAGGGCAACTGCTTTCAACAAACATTTGACAGAGGGTTTTTCACAGACAGGGAAAATCTGCCACTGCCACAGCAAGATGGAAGGAAGGTAGGCCTACCATACCATACATGTTCTTGTAAATTTTCTGGTGTTTTATATTTAGGTCTCACTGAATACAAATACATGAAAATGAAAATCCACAGCCTGTTTCCAGTCATTCGACTGGGTCAGAAATGGAATGAAGGAATATGAATACATATGAGCGTAAAATATTTGTGGATTTAGATTCCACTCAGTTTCCTTGGAAATATATGTTAATTTTGCAACCTTACCAAGAAGTACACAAAACAATACAAATGCACGAACAACAAAATGAAAACAAACACAATACTTACCGTAAGGGCAGTAGCACAAAACACGAAGCGTGGAGGGCAAAAACATGAAGGAGAAAGGCCAGGGTCTTACATAAACGTTGACAGGTTGCCAGGTCAATATTACTAACTACTAAATAACCGACAAGAGTAAATAAGGAATATTTACTTAATAAATTAAATATGAAATTTTGAAATAGTATAAGAACAGTTAAATATATATTATTTTCTTAAAAAAACCAAAATGTAATTAAAACTAAAGGGAGAAACAGTATTTTATAATGAAATTTAAATTAAGATGAAATGAAGCTGACATTAACATAGGCTTCCTCAAACAATCAAAGTTGGAAAACTCATAACTAATACCATTAAATAAATTGTCAATTACGTTACCTTAATGTACAGAAAGATTAAAATATTTTATAAAAGGAAAAATTGGTTGCAACCAGAATTTTTTAAGTGATAAATACTAGGTAATTACTACATGGAAATTCATTTTTTTAAAAAATAAAATAGTCAGAGGATAATCAGTGTGCGGGTCAGCGATTACTAATACTGTTTAAAATTGAAATTTGCTACACTACCAACGAATAATAAGTCAGACGCAAAAGCACACACAAGAACACACGTACAATAAATCAGTGGCTCCAACCGCGAATAAAATTTACATAAATAAACCAAACCAGATTAAATTATAATAAAACAAAGGTGGAAAACTATCCCAACTAAATGAAAAATATCAAGGGAAAAATACTATAAACGTTCCCACATAATAACAGAACACGTAAGCTCATCACGGGAGCGATCAATTACCGACGCCAAGCCATCATCCCATAATAATCATCAAAGCCCCCAGAAAAAGGAAATTAATAACGTGTCCACCAGATAAGATAAGAAGGGGATAACACATTATGTAATAATAACAAAGGCAAGGAACCCCCAAACAATGAGAAGAATGTGACAAGAAAACGTTAAGAAAATGGCATAAATTAAGTTAAATATCGACCAGTAAATTTCAATTTTTCACAGACTTGACATTATTAAAAATAATAATAATTACTATTATTTATGCAAGAGGTGATAGTTAGAAATTACATTTTCTTTTGTTAAACAGTTCGCCTACAGCTTACGTAATTTAGAATAAAGGGGGCTTTGGATTAAGCTAGGATACGTACATGAGGTGTCATTAATTAAAGACTGAACAATGCAAATAACGATCACATCCAAATAATTAGCCGGCAAAGGCAACAGCAATGGTTAGAAGGAAAAGACAAACGACTAAGGAAAATTAGGGAGGAAAATCAACACCAAAATAAAATAACAGAATAATAATCGCAACGATAATAATAATAATAATAATAATAATAATAATAATAATAACCATCTCAAAGAATGAGTAGGCAAACAAGATACGAACCACAACACAGTAAGATTAAACAACTCACACAAAATACAACCTCATAGACGCATAACTAGCGATTCCAAATTCTCACATAATTTAGTTACATACGGTACTTTCATGAATTTAGTCCATAACCGATACAATGAATTTTGCTTCCAGACGTTTACAGTTTTTAATTAACGAAACGATGTTTCCACGGATGTGCTCCTTAGCTGTACGAGATCACTTGTATAATATAGACTTTCCAACACTTACTTGAGTAGAGTTATCCAATACTAAGACTTATAACATTTTTAGAACTGACCATATCGGTAAGGGTTAACACACACAGGGTTTTCTTCTTACACCAATGAAAAAATTAAGGTTGGAGCACACTGTGAAGCATGTAAAAAGTAAAGGACATAGTCCTAACGTCCTCTGAGTTATCCCCCAGAGTCAGGCTCCATTAGTACGGTTCTCCCATTACGCAAAGATATCTCTTTAAGAGCTCTCCTTAACGCAGCCATGTTGAATGCTCCAACACAACAGACAGACTGCGCGCTCTCTCACACCGAGTATGCGGAAGTCAGCCGCTCTCAGCATTCAAAGCTCGCACTATGCCGGGCCTCGGCAATCAAACGATAATCGAGTGAATCAGATTAATCCAGCAAATACGTAACAATAGGATATAGTTTTGAATTAAATGTGCATGGAAAATTCCACGACTAGACGACAGTTCCAAACAGTAAGCGATAATGTTAGATAACGTCTCGATTCACAAGTAGACATGCCAAATAAATAAATACTCGTAGATGTTTTCATGTTGTAATTCCATTATGCCAAATAAATATTAGTTGCCATATTCACGTCACAAATTTAAATGTGGATTTGACGACATGATGCATGGACTTGCTAGGATAAAGTATGTATTGCCCAAGACATGTAGAATAAACTAATTGTATCTCCTGATTTTCAAATCAAAATCTCTTGATTTTTTGTTTTGTGAAGTTGGTAGGTATGCGTTTAGTTTAGAGATGAAATTGGACTAAGACAGTGGAGCATGCTGTCACCTCCTTTATTTCTAATGATTATGGACAAAATTGTAAAGGAGTCAAAGGAAGCATATGGGAACAGGGAGATGAAGTTATTACTATTTGCAGTTGATACTGTGGTCCCACAAACAAACAGCAAAGAAGTACAAGAACAACTAGATGAACTGAATGAGAACATTTTTAAAATATGGTATGAAAATCAGCATTGAGAAAAGCATGACTATATTGCTATCAAGAGGAGAAAGACAAGGGAAGAACATTGTGAAAATTGGTGGTCAAAGCGTTGAAATTGTGGACAGTTTCAAATGTCTAGGGAGTGAAATAATGCAGAATACAAGGCTGGAGATAGAGATATTAAGAGGTTGCATTCTACCAGAGTTAAAGAAACCTTGTCTGGAAGTGTAAAGAGATAATGTACAAAATGTATTATGCACCGATAGAGACATCTGGCTGAGATCTGGACAGTGACAAGTAGGCAGGAGAGAAGAATTCAAGGCAGCAAAATGAAATAACTAAGAGTATGATAGAAAAGACAGACTGAGAAAAAAGGATGTAAGGGAGGAGGTCAGAATGGAAAACTTAAATGAGGGAATTGATAGGATTAAACTAAGATGGTTTGGACAAATAAAGAGGATGGAGGAGGAAAGAATACCAAAACAGATGATGCAGATCAAGTTCAAGAGAAAGAGAGGGAGGCCAAGAAAAAGGTGGATCAATTCAGTGAAGAGGACTGCAAGAAGAAGAAAAACCTGGACTGGGACAAAATAATGGAAGAGAAATTATGGAAGGAGAGAAGAAGTTGGAGAATTGCCATAGATGCCCTGACCTAGCGGGCACTGGATAAGGGGAAAGGAGGATGATGATACCCTTACTTATACCACCTGCAACTCTCTAACTGTTCAAAAACCTTTTGCATACAAGTCTGTTTCTTTTAGCATAATTCTGTATTTGCTTATATGATAGTTTTGGATCATTGAACAGTCTATAAGTTTAAAAATATTTGTATGGATTTGTTGTAAGATTATTATGATTTGTATGATATTGGGCTGAAAATGAGTTATGGAAATTTTTTGGGTATAATAAACCCAGTAATATAAGACACAATCTGTCATCCATTTTTTGTAAACTGTTTCATTAATCACCAGGGGTAACTGGTTCGTATCTCTTATGTCTTGCCACGTAGCGCACTGAATTCACTACAGAAGGTTAACGTTGTAGAGTGTTAATATTAACATTTGAAAGTCAAATGGATGATACACCCAGAAATTATTAGAATCTCTTCTAGCAAACAGATTACAGTAATGAGTACATAACTAAGGATCACACAGTATAAGCTGTCTACATGCGCTGTGAGTTAACAAGCAATACAGCAGTATGCATTGCGTGACCCAACATATGTAGGGCAGGGAGTGGACAAGCGGGGCATCACGAAGGGGATATTTAAAGCGTCAGTTCCTGTAAGTTTTCGTGTTTGTGTCTTGTGAAGCACACTACAAAAATGAAATAAAAATATTCAGTTAATGTTCACAGTATACATAAACAATTAACAGGAATCAATTATCACTAAGCATGTCTCCTCAATGGCATGAGGACTCTAAAGTCAAACTGGAAAGTCTCAGCCTGTTACTTCAGGAAATCTAAATAAAACATAGAAGATGTTTGGCAAGTAGTGGTTAACACTGATCAAAACACAATAATAATAATGTATGTATCTACTTTGGACCTAGTTTTATTAGCCTATATCCTTGGACACTTTGTTCTAAACTTAGCCTGTAATATCTGTCAATACCTGCTTGCATTGTTTACTGTTATTAGATAAGTTATGCTACATAGGTATGCTTCATTAATTATTTAGTACTGTGGCACAATTTGACATGCATGAAATATACTGTTTACTGATATGCTTCGTAAAACAAATGCACTGTGCTGACCCAAAACCGGATGGAGTTTTACTACGAAGATTTCAGTTTTATGTACCAGTAACCCACAAGTGTGAGAAAAGCAGTGGAAGAAGGAGAAGAAGAAGAAGAAGAAGAAGAAAGATTTCAATTTTGTATGCCAGTCAATTCAGGATACGATAGCTCATGATAATCACAATAAAGATACTACATTATCAGCGCATGATGATCAGATGCTGGTCTATGATACACCACTGTTACTAGCAAGGTTTACATGTGAGCGAGTGCAGCACACTGCTCAAGGTTATCAAGTAAGACAGTTTGACCGGCTACATGCTGTATAGGCTGACACAGAAGATGCTCATGATTTTACTTACATTCCTTTGTCAGATATCAATTTTTGTTTCAGAACATTACAATTTCCATAACTTATTTTTAGACACTCTGTATATTGCACAATGTAATGAAAGTTAATAGAGGTTCTGATTATTTTTTTAGATTTCTTTTCTACAGTCATTGTTCTGTTATCTATAATTGCTGTGGTTTTCTTGTAGTTATGCAAAATCATAGTAACCCATTATGAATGATTCCGTTTCCAGGGATGATATTCCAGCAGGAATTTTGTCATCAGCTATGGAAAAAGAACAGCTCACTGCAACAACTCATGTCAGTAATATGGATTTATTGATTTCTCCATCTCAAGGGAAGATGTTTGAATGTAAACTTTGCTGGAAAGTGTTTCCACAAGAGGTTGATTTAAGACTTCATATCTGTGACAGTACAGATAAGCGATTTCACTGCCGTATTTGTGCTAAAAGTTTCTCGACTGCACATTATCTTAAAGTTCATCAGGATAGGCACACAAATTTTTTTAGGTATACCTGTAACGTTTGTGGTAATTCATTTACAGAGTCTCCAAGCTTAAAGAAGCACATGCTGCTCCATTCAGGAACTAAAGCATTCAAATGTAAGATATGCAACATGGAGTTCACCTATAATGGAAATTTGAAAGCTCACCTCCGTGTTCATATCGACGAACGAAAATATGAATGTAATATTTGTCTGAAGAAATTCCGGCGTCAGCATGATTTAAGCTGTCATTTGCCTATCCATACTGGGGAAAAGTACTTCAGCTGTGATATCTGCAGGAAATCCTTCGTTCAGCGAGGTCATCTTAAATCTCACATGTTCATTCACACGAGAAACAGCGACTTCAAGTGTACTATTTGTAACAAGTCATTTCCTCATAAGTATGTCCTCACTGCACATATTCAATCCCATGCTGGTCAGCGTAATTTCAAGTGTCCGTATTGTAACCGGCAGTACATGCATATTAGGCATTTACGAAGACATTTACCTTCACACACTGGAGAAAGGTTTCATTGTGTCCTTTGCGGAAATGATTACTCCTCCCAAGAATATCTTAGCAAGCATGTCAGAAGGAAACATGAAAGGAAGAAGGAATCTGAGGTTTACGAATGCTCCGACTGCGGAAAGTGTTTCTTGGATTTGAGTTATCTACGGAAGCATATTGTTATTCATACTGGAGAAAAACGATTTGTTTGTAACATTTGCAACAAAGCTTTTAGTCAGAGTGGGAATCGAAATAAACATCTCCAATTGCATATGACAGGTTCACTTAAATAGCTATTGTTCGTGTACACAGCAAAACTTATCAAATTTTACGTCAGATCTGATGTTGCTGGATATCATAGACAGGTATCTTGAATAAGTCAGAGGCCAAGATGGAGATCATGGATTGTTGAATAATAATGTCTCTTACTCCCCAGACTTTTGGCTTTTGTTATTTCAATTCGACTTTCACCACTTCCACCAAAAATAACAGCTTCTTCACTTTCTGCTTTGTTGCCATTTTCCCTTATAGTGTGACTCAAAATTTGAAGTAACTCGGCACACAAAACGAATAAGGAGCGGAAATATATTTGTATTATGGAACACTACACTTGCCACAAGCATTCCCAGACATAAAGAAAAGACTCACTGGGCATAACCATCTTCATTTTCCAGCTCCAGTTTGATGGGTGGTGTGGTGTACAAGCAATCGCCATTTCTTCCTGACAAAGTATAGTTTCTGTTCCTCTATATCCTCTCACTGGACATTCCTCTTGCCTACCAATTTCATCGTGTCTATCCATCAATTCCTTGGCCTCCCTACTGGCCTCTTCCCTTTCACTTCTCTGTCAAAGCAATTCCTTGTTGTTCTCGTACAGTCCATCATAACATGTCCAAACCATTGTAGCCTGCATCTTCCTAAAAGCCCAGTAACAGGTATTTTGACGCCAGCCTCCTTTCTGTTTGCTTCGTTTCCAGTTTTTTCTTTCTGGTCTTTTTGTTTGTTGTTCTGATGAATTTAATTTCTGTTGACTGGATTTTACTATTAGCATTGTTATGTAGGGTATATGTTTCGAGTCCATAGGTGAGAATTGGAATGAAGTAGATATGAAGCATAGTCAGTTTTGCTTTCTTGGGTATTTTATCATACCAGAGTGGATTCTCACTTGAAAATACAGAGGAGTCCTAATAAGTACTTCTTGGTTTATTGTGTTATGTTATGAAATGATTACTTGGCATACCAGATGAAAACATCACTCAACAGTCCAAGGAATTGAAAAAGACAAGTGGTGCCATGGACTAACCAAGATCTTCGGGTATTTGTTCACATAAGTTTTGGTATACACACATCAAACAGAGTTTTGCATATGTTGCTTAATTGTTTTGATATCTTGGCCTGTTCTATGCAGACCCAGAAGATTACCCTTTGTAAATATAATTGTGACTGCATGTATCCCAGCCCTCAGGCAGAACTCTACCCTTAAATGGTAGACAGTATTTCAGTTGAAGTTGTAGCACAAGTGTGGAAACATCAGAGGTTTCTTGTAAGCAGGGTAGTGAGCTTCTACGATGGTGCAACATGCAGTGTCAACAAGTGAACATGTACACATAATCATGTTAGATTAGAATAGAATTTTATTGTTGTTAGGCAACTGACAGTTGCAATGGACAGAGTCATAGGTACATATTTACACAATATTACAAGTATCTCATTAAGCACAGTAAATAAATACAACTATATACACTAGAGTTAAAATAAACATAACACTATTCGTCCAAAAGAGTGATAAATAACTATTAATTTACCAACATGTTAGGATGACGTTGGCCTTTATTACCCACCTTGAAACTGTGTTATTTTTTCTTCAAATTCAGATACTGAGTAGAAGCTATTGGATGTCAACCAATTTTTAAGGGTTCTTTTGAAGTTACATATTTCAGGAAGAGCAGTTGCTTGACGTCTGAGCCTTAATGTGATGTAGTTTGAACATGGAAGCAGTACAGAGAGACAGTTATTTGTGCATTGACATTTTTTAAATAAATTGTAAATGGTGAAAGAATACATAAATGCTAAATAATTTGGTGTTAAATTCTGGAGAGAGAAAGCTGCATGGAAAATATCTTTGGGTGAAATGTATGTGCATGAAACTGAGAAGAGTTAAAGTACTTCAGAGTGAAAAGTTTTAGGTAAAGCATCTAGAAATATAATGTCCCTCCTACTAGTTTAACGATTTTCGGAGACAGCAAGGTGCAGGAAACTTTTTCAGCAGGAGTTCTGATAAATCTTCTGAGGCTGCTGTAATTGGTTACTTGCTAATACCAATATTCTGAGCTTAGAATATCTGTCCCTCAATCGAGATACGGGTTATGTCTGGAAAGTAAGATACAATGACCTATGTTCTTCTAGAGAATGTACTGTAAATGAATTACTAGTACATATTTTACTTTCCAACTTGTAGCCATTATCCAAATACTTATTTAGTTTGGAATATCTTGACATGGAAGAGTCAAATATGTTAATATTATCTATGCAGTTTTGTATAACAATAAACTCTTAGGACCTAAACACATAATCAGTTTTTAAAACATTGTATCAAGGAAACAATTGTTCATATTATATGATGCTCTCCAAGAAACCATACCTGATGTCAGAAAAATGGCATTTTTTAATATTTTGATAGTTGGTAAGTTTGTGATCATTTTTGTGCAAACCAGAATTCTCTTGCTTAACCCATTTTCATCCTATTTAAATACCATAGCAGTTCACTGAGAAAATACATTTAAATCCCACACTGTGGCATACATTGTGAGAATGTGGGCCATGGTGAAGTCAGCACCACAAAAACACACAGATGGGTCTTACCCCTTTAGGAGTTAAAAATGCATAGATCTTCAATGACATATCCACAGCCTACACAAAACTACGGCCTCTCGGGAGGTCATGTGGTCTCGCCTTAGACTTGCCCACCATCGTCATTTGTGTTACTACTACTACTACTACACGCATCACTCAAACTAAGATCTTCAGGGTCTATTTCATCGTCACAAACATCACTGTCTTCATAATCACTCTCTAAAACACTTTATATTAGCTTTCATATTCCATCTTCAATAACACCAACACACATGCTTGACGCCATGATTGCAACTGACGTGAGCAAAATAATATGAACAATCATTCTTTTATCTCTTGTTCCAGAAGTGTGTGATAACCTGGAGCGTGGGAAATTACCGAAGCCACATGTCTAAATTTCAGCTCAGAATGCATACATGTGGCATCTGTGAGTTAGTAACTGAACTACACGTATTGATATACAGCAGTGCATCGCCACGAGCTGAGCTCATCATTGGATTCATATGCCACAAATAACTTTTGCGAGCTAGGGTCGTCAAATGATGCAGTTGGGTTAAAAACTGATCACTTAATGTAAATTTGAAGTTGTAAGACAGAATTTATTGAATTTCGAGAAAATTGATTGGAAAATAGGGTATAGTACTATGATAATATATTAAGGATTTAAGAAAATCTGACTTCATTAGACAAAAGGAATATCAGCTTTGCATTTTAAATTTTTTAAATAAATATTTAGTTTCATTTTCTGGAAGCCTCCGTGGCTCAGGCGGCAGCATGCCAGCCTCTCACCACTGGGTTCCGTGGTTCAAATCCCAGTCACTCCAGGTGAGATTTATGCTGGACAAAGCGGAGGTGGAACGGGATTTTCTCCAGATACTCTGGTTTTCCCTGTCATATTTCATTCTAGCAATGCTGTCCAATATCATTTCATTTCAACTGTCATTATTTAATCATTGCCCCAGAGGAGTGCGCCAGACTTTGACAACCGGCACAATTCCTATCCTTGCCGCTAGGTGGGGGCTTCATTTATTCCATTCCTGACCCGGTCGAATGATTGGAAACCAGCTGTGTATTTTCATTCCATTTTGTTTCATTGTCCAGAAATTAAATAATATGTAAACAAGTTCAAATTTTGAAAAAAGGGGAAAAGGAAGTGTTATTCTTGCAGCACTCATATACGTAGAAGTTCTGTCTTAAGATGTACAAATAAGATAAAGATACAATAATTATAATAATACTAGTAATGTTAATAATAGTGCAAATATTTTAAAAGGTCCTTCTGAAACTACACACAGTTGATACCCAATTAATTATTGACATTACTAATCTATCTTGTAGCCTGTAATAACAAAACTGATTTGTTGCTCATTTTTCTGAAATGTGATTTTGCAAACACAATCCATCTCGTTACTTGGCCCAGGTTCAGCGGCCTAATGTCACCTGGCCGTTGGCACAATGAATATCCCATTTCTGCTGGGCACTACTCTCAAATGTTGATGAACAGTTATTTCATCCTTTCTGCAGTCATGCATCTTCTTAGGTATGTTGTGAGGAAGATTATCTTTTTCACAGAACTTTACAATTGCAGTTGTACAGTCCAATTTTTGTTGACACATAATGACCCTGGGTATATTCTTACTGACAGTAAAATGACTGAAAGATAGGTGTAATCTAAGGAACTCTTCTCCAAGTATGTTTCCAGTCAAACTTATTTATTAACACTTTGACAGTTTCTTTTCTCATGATGGCAGCTTGGTTAAGTTTGGACTCAGCAGTGATATCTTAAATGACCAAGACAATACCTTTCATGCGTTACTTTCTTTTCATTAGACTAAAAGTCCAGTCGCAAAAAACCCACTGGCGGAAAATAAATTGTTATTTCTTCATGTAAACCTGATATAACTTTCCACCTGGTAATGTTATTTTATTTTTTCTAACGCACTTGTCAGCATGACAAAACAAATTACAGTGCTATGACTGGGGCTCCTGTGCAGTTAAAATTACCAGCTATTAAATGTGTTGCCAAGTAAATGTCTATACTTGTAACTATATATTGTCTTGATGCACAAGCTGGTTATTTTATATTTTGGTACAAGAAGACAATGTAGGAACTACATTTTTTTTAATACCTTAAGTTCCCATTGCAAATTAAGGTATGGTTTTGTTAGACACCACAGCTTGTTTCCAAGGTTATTTTGAAAACTTTTCTGTATCGTCACATCATTGTCACTCCTTTCATCACATAGTTCAAGGATCAGGCTAACACATGGTGCTCAAATCTAAGTCTGATATTTCTTGCCCTTTCTGCCTTTTTCCTTCATCATGTAAAATATTGTCAAGCGACTTAAGGTATGGTTTCCTGGAGAGTATCACATATAATGCTTATATACTAGAATGGAATTTTGAAAAAAGTTAAATCGACATTCATATATTTTGGAATGAAAACATTGAGAAAGTACTCTACAAGATGAAATGTATTTTGTGCAACGTACATATCAGATTTTCTAAAATGACAATTTGGTGAATTTAAAAAGTGATAATTATATACGGTCTCATCACCTCTTTACATTCCTTCTTCTAGATCTTGATGATTGATTCAGCACTTCCTATGACCAATACTAACTGAAGTTATAATATCATCCTTCATTATTAACACATTGGATATGCCACTCCTAGAAACTGGAGGTGCATAATTTTATTGCTGCTGATGGATCTCGGAAAATCTACAGGCGCAGGTTTCCACCATAGCTAAAAATAGTAGCCATAACCGTGGAGATCTCTTCTTTTGAGGCGTTGATAACACAGCCTCGTTCTGACATAACCTGAGGTGGATCATCGTTCACTCTCAGCTGTGAAGTAAGTGGAAAAGTGGGTGCTTGTGGACAGGAAGAGTGTATGTTTGATCCCCTTGTGGGTGTGGGTGGTAGAATAACACCCACACTATCTCCCACCTGTTGTACAAGGCAACTAAAAGAGCCTCAGGGACTCTCAAGTTGGGAGTGTGGGTTGGTGACCAGGGGGCTCATGGCTGGGTCCTGGCATTGCTTCCACTTACTTTTACCAAGCTCCTCACTTTCATCTATCCTGTCCGACCTCCCTTGGTCAACTCTTTTCTTTTTGGACTCTGACAGTATCAGGTTTCCAAGGCCTAGGGAGTCTTTCATTTTCACACCCATTGTGGCCCTTGTCTTTCTTTGGCTGATACATTCATTCTTCGAAGTGTCGGATCCCTTCAATTTTCTTAAAACAGTAATCACCACCACACACCGTGTGTTTGAAAGGCAGGCTTGTTTGTGTCATTCTTGGGTATTTAGCATATCTCATTCAAGTCTACGAAATTTATAAGATGAATCTATACTGGGTGTTCTTATGGGAGACTTGAGTTCTGAAATTGAGGATAAGGACAAAAATTACAGTACACACAAAGTGTACATGATGCTTTTGACGTTTCAGAGAAGTAACATTAGAAAATGAACTAATTTCAGAATGGTATATAGTTTTATACGGCTCCCTAAAAAAGTTGGGTTGTTTCACAAGTACAGATGATAACCTCCAGCAACTCAATGTAAGCCTGAAGTCACGTGACGAACAGCAGGAAAGCAAATTACTGGTTGTAAACAAGGATACCCGTGCCAATTGACCAATTAGGTTATAATCTCTACCAGTGTATTTTAGTAGATGTGTCCTCAATATTTGTCAAATCAAAAATACTAACCTAACTGGCATCCATAGCTGCATCAGAATATTTTTTTCTATTTTAGAACTTATTAGCTTCATAAGTTTTTATTTAAAAAATTCTGCAATATTATAATTATTAAAACTCATTCTTGTGTTGAACAAGGTGTGATCTTTCTAAATATTCCAAAAGTTATTACAACCATTGCTCTCCCTAGCATAGACAAAATTTTAAAATCCATGAAAAATTCTGCAATTTCTGGAGGGTAGCTCATTCAAATATGGCCATCTGCAATGTATTAATAATATGAAATATCCAACTCTGAAGTAACCTGGCAAAGAATTTTCCTCTAATCACATTTATGTCTCACATGGAGCAGAACTAGACATGGAGATCAGTAATAGGATACACACCAGAGTGTGAGAAACTTGATCTGGAATTAGGAAGTGTAAAGAGGTGATGTTTGCTCCATACTAACATATGCAGCAGATACCTGGACTCTCAAAAGCACAGGAGAGGAAAATGTAGGCCTGTGAGATGACATTTTGAAGAGGTATGGTAGGAAAGACACGACATTCATGTTATTTAGTCACATGTCTAATGTGAGATTATTCACATGAAGACTGCACCTCTGTTTGAAAACTTTGAAATGCATCTTTGATGATTCTGTGATGCTGGTGGACGCATTTGACGTTCTTCATTGACACCATAAAGCAGTCGTTGGACTGCCATTAACTAAGTCCATTTATAAAGAGGTACATTTCTGCGTTGGTCTTGTGTTTATTTCATCTGTTTCCCGTAACCATTTTCCAATGTTGGATGTTCACCTTTTAAAATTATTTGCATCGATCTGCTGGTCTGTACTTTGTCTTTTGCTGGACTGTCTCGATGATATCCAAGAAATACCCCTTCATCAGACTGACTGTCCCATTATCGCCTTCTCTGTCTTGGTCTTGGCACAACTGAATATATTTAGACCAGGACTAATTCAGTGGCTCGCTGGAAGAACTACCCATTCCTTCTCTCTATCACACCAAGGACCTTTATGATCCCTCCCCCTTTCTTAAACTAGACAATCATGTCTCCCCTTTTCCAGAGATTCCTAGACAAAGCCTTAAGTCCCACCAACCTAAGATCACACGCCAACTCCTAACACTTTCCCTCAACCTACACACCTCTGCTCGACATACCTTATCTCCTCTCCACTTCCATCCTATCCTATCCTTCCTTCTGTTCTGATATTTCTCATATAACTTAATTTTCCTTCTTGTTCTTTCCTGTTCTGCTCCTGTATGTACTGTAAATGTATTTTCCTTTGTTACTGTCATTGTTTATGTAAATATGTATTAGATATGATTATAGAGTTTTTATTGTGTATATTTATGTTGTTTGTAAATATTTATATATCTTTCATTTTAGATTAATATCTATTGTACATAGCTCGGATCTTTGTAATTTGGTGTTATGCTGTTGCTGATCCTGAATAAATAAATAAATTACACACAGACCAGCTATCCCTATAAGCAGACTGGGACTGGATAACCCAACCTCTTTTTTTTTTTCAAGTTGCTTTATGTTGCACCAACACAGATAGGTCTTAGGGCAATGATATGACAGGAAAGGGCTAGAAGTGGGAAGGAAGCAGCCATGACCTTAATTAAGGTACAGCCTCAGCATTTACCTGGCGTGAAAATAGGAAACTACGGAAAACCATCTTCAGGGCTGCCGACGGTGGGATTCGAACCCACTATCTCCCGAATTCTGAATACAGGCCACACTTAAGCGACTGCAGCTATCGAGCTCGGTAAAAACCCAACTCTTATCTAGAACCTAGTTGACAAGGTCAAGCATTATAAATATTAGTATGCAGCCTCTTCCCCCCCCCCCCTCATTCACATAACAATGTCACACTAAAGAACAGTTGTCTCCATGTAAGTAATGTAAATATGTTGTAAATATCAGAATTAAGACCAATGCCTGAAGAATTGTACATATTGACACTTAAGTTACCATGAACAAACTTTATCCTTACTATATAAATCCTATTTATTATATAGTATCTATTTAAAACTAATGTATATAAAATATGAGCATCTTTAACCCGCAAGGGGTCATGTCAAAAGAGTTGTGTGGTGGGTCGTGCATGGTGGATTTGTAATACCAGTATAATTGGTCCATTATTGGACATACCTCCACGATATGCACTAGCCATGTGTCTTGGTTGGTGTGCTATTTACCAACCAATTATATTGGTATTATAAATTTACTCATTCAGGACAAATATTTTGGGTTCCCTATGGGAACCAACACCTGTATCACATGGTGGGTTTGAGCGGGGAGAATAAAATACCATTTTTTGTAGCAGAACACATTGTATTATGTAAGAAAAGTATATTGATGAAACAACATACCAGTTCTTTTAGCAAAACACATTGCATTATTGAAGAAAAATATATCCATGAAACCCACAAAACTCTCCTATATCGATAACAATGATGGCAAACTTGAGGCGTCACGCGTGGTGCCAGCTTATGGACAAAGTTTTTGACTGACTGACTGGTGATGGAAGGTGGAATAGCGAACATAAACACATGTAGTGGACAATTTCATTGAAAGGTACAAGAAAGGAGGAAGTTTTTTACTGTGAAGCTATTCCAAAAAAATTAGAATTTTATGTATTCAGTGTAACAGACCGTGATGCAAACCCCTTACGGGTTAATTTTCAAGGTAACCAGCATTACAAATCGATATTTTGGTATTTCAGTACTACCAGCTTATTTTATGGGCTGAACTAAGCAATCAATACATTTATTTTGTACAATTATCTCCATGAATTATTAATTAATGTAAATAATAGAATTAACATCAATACCTCAAAAAATTATATATTGCCACTTGTTACATAACCAGACAACAAGTGTACTATGTAAATTGTATCTATTATTTAATGCCCATAGAGAAAAATGTAATATATAATGTACAAGGGTTGCATATCAATATTTTAATTGTAATTCTATTTAATGGATTATACTGACAGCAAACAACTTCTGTTATGTTGTAGGATGAAAATTTATGTATTTGTTTAACTAAAATTCGAATCAAAAACAAAGCTCTTTCTTTACACACTCACGAATTGATGCGAGAAAGCCATTAGCCAAATTTAAAGAACCCTTCCCATCTTCTTTCATCGCATCCCTACCCTTCTCCTCAATCCTTCACTTCCACTTCAAACGGCCCGCATCTCTTGGCCCTCTAGGTGAAAGCATTGAGTAGTAGCAGAACTACCGATCGCAACCTACAGTAGATTTTTCGTTCTGTGCCGAATTAGTATCCTAGGACCATCTAGCAATCAACATTAACTTACAGTTGCGTTCTTACTCGTTGGACGATGGCAGCAAGTTTCTTCGATAGAAAACTTTCCACTGTGGCTGTCACTCTAGTCACACGACTGTCCGCTGCCTGCTTGCTCGAGTAACGCAGCGGAACAGTAGGCTAGCAGCAGCGTAATGACAAGACGCAGATGGATCTTGTACCGATGTGCGTGATGTTCTAAAGCCCAAAATAGAAAAAGGAATGTGCAGGATAGAAAAAATAAAGTACAAAGAAGATTACTTATTATAGTTGTTATAATTATACTTGGGCTCTAAATAAAGTAGTGCCAATATTGATAGAACACAATATTTAACGAGCTAACAAGTATAACTGTATCACATTCCTTTAGTGTAGTCACCCGCAAAGTCTATTACGTTTTGCCAAGTATCGAGAAGACGTTGGGAACCGTTGGCAAAGTGTTCTTTGTTGATGACAGTAGCAGAGCGCCGTACTGCGTGGAGTAAAGATGCCACGTCAAGAAATCGGCGACCTCGGAGGGGTTCCTTCAACTTCAGAAACAGGTCGAAGTCACAAGGACACATGTCTGGTGAGTACGGAGAGAGTTCCAAGATCTCCCAATGACACTGTTGCAGTAAGAGTTTGACATTGTTTACGACATGACAACGTACGTTGCTTGCTCGAGTAACGCAGCGGAACAGAACGTTTGCGCTGCATAGCCGGACGCACAAGTCGCTCCAGTAATCGGCACAGCATACGTAGGAATAACACCCTCGTAGACATACGTATGCCACAATCAGCATAACTTCACTCGACTGGGTTCCTGTCGAAATTTCTATGGACGTGGGGAACCTGGGTGACGCCATTCATTCGATTCACGCTTTAATGTAGGCTCGTGCCCATGGTGACAATACGCTGCAGAAATGCGTCTCTTCCGTTGCGGTATCTGTCCAGGTGGATGACAGCCGGTGCCATTTCTGTACGCCGGTGAGTTGATATGGAACCCAATGGGACGTAATTTTCCTCATGTTCAGACATTTCGTCAGTGTGTGCCACACCGTTTGATGACCGAGACCAACCTCTCCAGATAATTCCCGGACAGTCCATCGATGGTCTACAGAAACGAGACCACTCACAATGTCAATCTGATCTTGAGGAATGGGCAGCCGACCTGTGTGTTGCAACTGCGCAGTCTCATTCCCACCCGCATGAAACACCGCAACCGTCCTGTACGGTAATGCATTCTCGCCATAGGCTTCACGTAATCCTCGAGAACATTCTGAAGCATTTTTCCAACGGGCAACCTAGATTTTAATCCGCGAACGCTGATGACCTTTTGAAAACATGCATTAGAGCGGTGAAATCGACACTATTCACTTCAACACCACACAGTAACCACTCCCAACTGGATGCCCGTCAAAAGCACACTACAGAGCCACCTGACTGCTCCCATATCCTGCGAGTGTCTGGACTGCATTGCCACTTGTAGTTACATGACCCACTATTTGCAGGAAGAGAGACTATGCCATGTACTGGAAGGTGGTGGTGGTGATTATTGTTTAAAGAGGAAGTACAACTGGGCAACCATCCTCTATATAACACTAATCAGAGAGAAAAACTGGAAGGGATCTGACACTTCTAAAAATGAAGATATTGGCCAAAGAAAGACAAGGCTACGAAGGGCGTGAAAATTAAAGACTCCCTAGCCCTCGCAAACCTAATAGCGTCGGGGTCGGAAAAAGAACAACAGTTGATCAAGTGAGGTCAGACGGAATAGGTGAAAGTGAGGAGCCTGGCATAATTAAGTGGAAGCAATGCCAGGACTCAGCTAAGGGGCCCGTGTTCTCCAACCCACAGCCCTTTCTAGTTGCCCCTTACGACAGGTAGGGGATACCGTGGGTGTTATTCTATCGCCCCCACCCACAGGGGGACATGTACTGGAATCCTAATTGAGATCGATAATACACTGACTGACAGAGCAAATGCGACACCAAGAAGGAGTGGTTCGAAAGGGATGAAAGTTTGGGAAAAAACAGAGACGGCACGGACGAATAATTGATGTTTATTTCAAACCGATATGCAGGTTACACAATGCGCACGGCATCGACTCAGTAGGATGTAGGACCACCGCGAGCGGCGATGCACGCAGAAACACGTCGAGGTACAGAGTCAATAAGAGTGCGGATAGTGTCCTGAGGGATGGTTCTCCATTCTCTGTCAACCATTTGCCACAGTTGGTCGTCCGTACGAGGCTGGGGCAGAGTTTGCAAACGGCGTCCAATGAGATCCCACACGTGTTCGATTGGTGAGAGATCCGGAGAGTACGCTGGCCACGGAAGTATCTGTACACCTCGTAGAGCCTGTTGGGAGATGCGAGCAGTGTGTGGGCGGGCATTATCCTGCTGAAACAGAGCATTGGGCAGCCCCTGAAGGTACGGGAGTGCCACCGGCCGCAGCACATGCTGCACGTAGCGGTGGGCATTTAACGTGCCTTGAATACGCACTAGAGGTGACGTGGAATCATACGCAATAGCGCCCCAAACCATGATGCCGCGTTGTCTAGCGGTAGGGCGCTCCACAGTTACTGCCGTATTTGACCTTTCTCCACACCGACGCCACACTCGTCTGCGGTGACTCACTGACAGAACAGAAGCGTGACTCATCGGAGAACACGACGTTTTGCCATTCCCTCGTCCAAGTCGCTCTAGCCCGGCACCATGCCAGGCGTGCACGTCTATGCTGTGGAGTCAATGGTAGTCTTCTGAGCGGACGCCGGGAGTGCAGGCCTCCTTCAACCAATCGACGGGAAATTGTTCTGGTCGATATTGGAACAGCCAGGGTGTCTTGCACATGCTGAAGAATGGCGGTTGACGTGGCGTGCGGGGCTGCCACCGCTTGGCGGCGGATGCGCCGATCCTCACGTGCTGACGTCACTCGGGCTGCGCCTGGACCCCTCACACGTGCCACATGTCCCTGCGCCAACCATCTTCGCCACAGGCGCTGCACCATGGACACATCCCTATGGGTATCGGCTGCGATTTGACGAAGCGACCAACCTGCCCTTCTCAGCCCGATCACCATACCCCTCGTAAAGTCGTCTGTCTGCTGGATATGCCTCCGTTGACGGCGGCCTGGCATTCTTAGCTATACACGTGTCCTGTGGCACACGACAACACGTTCTACAATGACTGTCGGCTGAGAAATCACGGTACGAAGTGAGCCATTCGCCAACGCCGTGTCCCATTTATCGTTCGCTACGTGCGCAGCACAGCGGCGCATTTCACATCATGAGCATACCTCAGTGACGTCAGTCTACCCTGCAATTGGCATAAAGTTCTGGCCACTCCTTCTTGGTGTTGCATTTGCTCTGTCAGTCAGTGTATATCACTTTTAAGCTTTATGCTGTACACAGTTTAATAAACACGTACCGTATTTATCTCCAAAAGTGCTCCAATTGCGATGGGTAGCTCTTCCACTGAGCCCTCCAATTCTAAAAGATTAAAAACCATTAGAAATCCACCTCCACGTCGTAGACAGTTAACGAAATAAGCTTCGCGGTTAGAACAGTAAGGATCCTGGATAAACATTATTTGAAGGTAATTGTACCCTGGAAAGGATAACGGGTAAACCATGCAGCTCCTACATAACATAGTGTACCTTGCATTACTCGTACAACACAAAGTCTACACCAGGCCCCTAAAATCTGGACATAGTACACATTAACCGTGACAGGTAGTGGTGATTGGTTTTTTACGTCGCACGACACAGATAGGTCTTATAGGAAAAGGCTAGGAGTGAGATGGAAGTGGCTTTGACCTTTATTAAGGTACAGCCCCAGCATTTTCCTGGTGTGAAAATGGGAAACCACGGAAAACAATCTTCAGGGCTGTCGACAGTGGGATTCGAACCCACTATCTCCTGGATGCCAGCTCACAGCTGCACGGCCAACTTGCAAGGTGTGATTGTTTTAGGAGGAAGTACAGCTGTGCCGTGCTAAGGAAAAAAGGTGGTAACTACAGAAATAATAAATATGGAATTTTTGATATCGTTGTAATTACATGATAATAAAACTTTAAAAAGCAGTAAAATTGTTTGTTCAAAATACAGGGTTATTCAGTTAAGTTGTCCACCTAAAATATATACTGATCCATTAGAAATATATACATTCGTTGGTTGTATTAAGGGGCTCATAAAACAATGTGCAATTCGTCTCCATCACGTACGTAACTGCCGATAAACAGGTTTGATCTTTAAAATAGGACTCTACTGCTCTCGTACCAGTTTCACCCAATAAAACAACCAAGAATTAAGCGAGAAGTTTGGTGTTGTGCTGATTTTGCAAATCCGACGAGTGCTTTGGGAGATATTGAAGTGTTTCTCACAGGGGCGATTTCTCCGAGCATGCTACGCTTGCTGCGCAAGCGCAATATTTTTCTAAAGCAGGCGAGTTAAAAAATTACAATATGTACCGTATCTGTAATAGATCTGCATTATACAAATCGCATGTTGCATTTATCTTGGCGAGTCCAGCGAGGCTTGCTCGTATCTTAGGAGCTTCAGCGGAGCTGTCGACACAGCGAGAAATGTATGCGCGCGCAGGTTTCTTCTTTCCAAGGCCGGTTGCAAGCTGTCACGTTTGTAATGTGTAGTTGGAAGCTCTGGTCTGAGAGCTACAGATCTGGTGTGTTGTGTCAGTGAGTAGTGTACTGTAAGTTCCTGATCATCTATTCTGAATGATTTGACGTGCTGCAATGGGTTCCGAACCGTGAATTATTGACAGTTTGTTATCAAATCTATTTTCTCGGAGGACTATCCAAGAGAAAACAGACATTATTAAGAATGGTAGGCCCTGTCCGGCGCTGCCAGATTTAAAGACACAGCACAGGGAGATAAACAGAGAATATGTACGTTCGTTCTCTGTATCTCAGCTATGTTGTCGATTGAAAAAGGATTACTTGCAAAAATTAGATTGCAGTCCTCTTTCTATGATGAAGTTATTGATGGTTTTGTAAAGAGAAGTCGCAGAGTAGAGTTTGTTTTCAAGTAGGAAGATCTAATAAATAGTTGCAGTTTTTCTGTGTACATAGTTTGACGTTTACTTCTTTAAATTATATAATCACTGGCTTGTCATGATTTGTTAATAATTATAAAATGTGTCTGATTGTTATTCTTTTGGCCATTCTTGAAGGTGTGACGTAACCAGTTTGAATGCATGATTAAAATGTTCATGTGATTTAGCGATTTTTGGGTTTATAAATTTTATTCATTCAGAACTATGCATGTCCCACCCCACCAACTTTCACGAATGGAAGAGCAAGCCTGACTTTCATGACCAGCATTCGCCCCTGGTTTCTCATTTATAGACAGCGACGCGCCACTTGCCGCGATGCTGTGTGACTGACGGCTTATTGATAAACATACGGTGCATCCGTCGAGCGGACCCCGAGAAATGATGTGCAGCATTTCGGAGTTACAAAACTTTTGTTTCGTTGGCGTTAAGAGGCGAGGTAAGACAGTGAAAGTGTAATTCTAGTGCTTTATTGTCCTCCTCATGAGAACCCCACATGAAATCCAAAATCCAAAGAATGACACCGTCGTAGGAAAAAATGGATCCAAAAGTTAACGGAAAACGTTATTGTTGTATTATTAAAGCCAACATGTAAGATCGATGTTTTAGGAAGCTCCTTGTGCAACACGTGATTCCAGCGATGCAGGAACGCAACTGTGACCACGCCGTTATTTTCATGCAAGAAGGGGCAACACCACATATCGCTCGCCACGTGAAAGTATTGCTTCCAGAAACGTTCAGTAACGAGGCATTTTCCCAATGCGTGAGCTTCTAGCTCCGCCGACCTAAATCCATGTGACTTTTGGTGGAGACATGTCGCTCTCATTTCACCCGATATGCTGTGGACAACTGTCGACCATGCCGTGTTACGGATGAAGCATGTTGCTGAGTTCGGAAGCCACATTGAACAGTGTTTGTAACCATAAATGCTATGTAACATTCCAGAACCACCGTTATCATGTGTTTGATCTTTCCTGTCTTTTTTCTGTAATCCCTACATCGCCATATTTTCGCCTGGTGGAAAAACTTGTAACTAGTCATTTTTGTGGCATAATTCGCGAGCGCATTGCTTAGTTAGCAAATCTACGAAATTTCAGACTCCTACGATCATTACAGCCCGTGCTGTACCGCGCTGAATACCATAACTTTAATTGAGAAATTACCACTGCTATGCTAGCATACATCGCTGTTTAGGCAATGTGGTTCAAGTACTCTTATTTTTAGAAGCACTGTTTCATTCACCCCCTTTTCAACCACTTCCATCGCGCACGGAATTGTACAGTCGCTCAAAAAGCGGTTGAAGTATGTGTGTTTTATCAAGAAGCCGTGAGTCACGCAGCAACAGAGCGAGTGGCACTTTCTGTCTAATGTCTACACATATGAACCCCTTTAATATCTCCTAAAATTACTCGTCAGATTTACAAAATAAGCACATCGCTGAACTTGTCGCTAGCTTCTTAGTTGTTCTATAGGGTGAAAATATTATAGTCTCATTTAAAAAACAAATTTGCTACCGGTTTGTCGGTAATTACGTACGTGATGGAGACGAGTTGGACAGTGTTTTGTGAGCCCCTCAATACAATTAAAGAATGTCTATATCTTTAGGGGTTCAGCAGATATTTGAGGTGGATAAGAAAAAAAGTCATTTACCCCTTTGTAATTTTTTCGACATCTACAACAACAGAAAGCAGTAAGTGTGCAGTAAGACGGCAGTATCTGCAGAAGTACTGCATTTTAAGGTTGTACTTTCATTTCACGCTGCAACACAACGATAACGGAAGGCAGAAAATACGGATTAAATTGTAAGAACGCAGTGTCTGCACATTGCTACATCGTTCATTTTATTGTTGATAATCCTTCTAGTAAGAAGCTGTGAACTGTTTTCAGTGTGATTTAGAAGAAGTTTCATTTCGGTAAGAAAGTAAGGAAGTAAATGCTTCATAACATTAGAGGTAAAAACTAAATATTCCTTTCATATTATTACGTAATTGGTGAAATTATTCCTGAATATTAACAGATTAAAGTACTGAGCCCTAGCCAGTGCTAAAAGATACTGAGCAGAAGGAAGGTGATTCAGGAAATGAGGTATGATAATATATTCTTTATTTTTTCCTAAAAATTGCAATCCTTTTCTTAATCGTCGTTATCCGGTCGATTAGATTAGCAGTTTGCCTTTTTTCTACCACTACGAGCGCTAATGTGAGTCAATGCAGAGTTTCACTTAAGCCCTTATAACAATATTCGGTATGGATATTGTTCAAATAAATCAAAAACTTCTGAGGGTATTGAACCAAGGAATACATTACAGGAAGAATTGTATAAATAAGTTAATTTCGCTAGGATTTGAATAAAAAAGAGAACGAGTAAGGGAACACGCGATTTTAGGCTGTTCTCCGGTATTTCATTTAAACCGTAAGTGATTTTCGAAATTCGTTTTTTCAGTCTGATAAAGCAATGCAAGACTCACCATTTGAAACTTTCCGGAAACCCTTCAACTTTCGGCACAATTGAAGAAATTGCTACTTTTACGTTTTTCGTAGTATGGGGACCCCTACTTCGTCTGCTAAGAAATGTTTACAACATTGAAAATTGATACCAGAAATACATTTTCCTGCTTTTTTTAGTTAATGTGTTAATTTGAACGCCATCCATAAGGTAGGAAGTAATAAGAAATTGACTAAACTTCGATCTCCGTTTTCAAGTTCACATGGTTTCTGCCTTTTTCCTTGGCACTAGGATACCATCCTCTATTAGCACTATTCAGAGGGAAAATTCGCGACCCCTGAGCCAATGAACATCTGCGGCAAGATTGGCTTGGGTAGCAAGATGCTAGTGGCTCATATCACAGAAGATGTCATTCTAGGAATTGGCGTGGTTCATGCAATGCTGGCAAAGAGTGCAACCATTCGAACAGTTTTAAGTACAGATGAGGTACTGTGGTTCGGTTCATTGACAAGTGGCGGGAATTGTCAAGCCCGTAGCCGACGAGGAAGACTGTCGAGGCGTATTGGTGGAAAGAGCTCTTGTTAATGCTAAGGGGCCCACACCGATCAGAATAATTGGTCTAATTGAATTCCCAGTATTGTTGAGAGAGGTACGCAGCTGGCCTGGTGTCATCCAGTTCCAACCATTGTTTGTGGCGGAAACACGGGTGTCAGTTACCTCTCGAAATTAATCAAAACTCTGCAGCTCGGACAAACCAAGCTGACACAGGAAAAGGTCAGAGTCGATGCAATGTTGGCCAAACATCAAGATGTCTTCGCTATCGAGAAGTGTCCGTACGGCAGGATAAGTGTGGTGAAACATAAATATCGTGTCGAATTTCCCTCCATTTTTTGAAGTGACGGATCTCTTCAGTTTTTCTCGCTAATTGGTGTTAACAGAGGATGGTTGCCTAGTTATACTTCCTCTTAAAACAATAATCACCACCTTTGTGAAAATCAAATGATCATTATGTCCCTCGGCAATGGCCATCCATCACTGCCTGCACGGTTGATAGGTAACAACACCTTACATTATAGACTGTACGGTTGCTAGGTTACACTTCCGTCGCATATCCTATTACATGACACTATTCCGTTACACAAATTATCGGATGAGCCCCAGCTATAACAAGGGAGTTAACGCCAGTTGCGATCGCAATTGCAAAAAAGTTTTTGTTTGCATGTAAGAGTTGTACGTGTATATTATAAATATGCGCACAATATTTGCCACTGACAATTACACTGCACTTTATAATCATGCACATGTTCAATCACCGAGTTCAAGAAACGGGTTGTAGGTAGTTCTTGGCAAAAGATTACGAGGATGATCGTGTCCACAGAGTATAAAGTGCCGGAAACAGAGCTGCTTATCACAGATTATTTATTTTGAATAAATCAGTCTTTTTGATTGGAAGCCAAATGTACTAATATACTAAATAAATAGATTATCTTCCTGATCAATAATTAGAAATATATAAAAAAAATAATCATACTACGTAAACAAAACGTCAGTATCATGCGGCAGCTTCAAACCCGAAATGAATGAATGCATGCATTGAGCAGTCTTCCAAGTCACACTTTTTGAACATCAAAAAAACATTCGGGCGGTGTTTTAAACCTCTCTGGTCTGAAGTCAGCATATCCAGCTACAACCCAGCAGTACCGAACAAAGTCTGCGAAGACAGGAGAATAAAACGGATTGTGTAGAATATACATCAGCAACGAAATTGTTGAATCCCTCGATGATGGTGTGAACTGACAGTCGTTAAGGATACTGTGATCTTCAATCCGCTTCAGCACTGCCTTGAACTGTCGGAAGAATAGCACATCAAGTGGCTGAATGTAAGGTGTGCACCCAGGAGGAATCTTGACTGCATACACCATGTTTTGAGGTCGGATAACATCGATACGAGTTCTGTCACAAAATGTCGCGAGCGAATCAACCAGAAGAAGAGACTCCTTCGCTGCATATCATCATCATCATCATTAGTCGTTGTGCTCATTACTGAGCGTCGTGACCTCATAACTTCATCATTTCCGTGTTGCAGCCTTGACAAGGTCTCCATCCCGAGCGGTTTTCACATTTCGTTAATATGATCTGAAGTGGTAGCCCAGTGATCTTCTTTGCCTGATCTATACATCTGCTTGCTGTTCTTCCTCGTGGTCTACTGCCTTCAATTTTGCCTTGTAAAATTACCTTTCCCAAGTTCTCTCCGTCTCGTCTTAGAATGTGGCAAAGGAACTGGAAGTAACGCTCACTCACACTGGAAGATAGGCGTTTCTTGATGCAGAGTTCGTCCAGAATGGAAACATTAGTTCTTCTTTCTGTCCAGGGTACACGTAGCATTCTCCGCCAACACCACATCTCAAAGACATCAATTCGTTTTGTTTTTTTAGCATTCACGGTCCAGGTCTCACAGCCGTACAAAAAGACGGAGAACACTAGTGATTCTACCAAGCGCATCTTCGTGGCTTTTGATATTGCCCGGTTCTGCCAGATCTTAGTAAGTTTAACCATTGCAGCACGACCTAAGACAATACGTCTTTTTACCTCTTTATCACAGCTTCCCGTGTCATTGATGACAGACCCCAAGTATACAAATTTCTTAACTATATCCAGGTCCTTTAGGCATCCCGTAAGTTGGATTTGACCTTGCCGCTCAACTACCATTAGTTTGGTCTTTTTGATATTTATCTCTAGACCATACTGAAGACTAGTGTTCTTCACCCTTGTAAGCAGGTCATGAAGTTCCTCTTCACTACCAGCGACGAGGGAAGTGTCATCTGCAAAGCGCAGGTTATTAATTTTTCTGCCACCAATCGAGATTCCACCATTCCAGCCATTGAGAGCTCTTTCGATGACACACTCTGCATAGATGTTGTAGAGTTGAGGTGATAATATACAACCTTGCCTTACTCCATTTGTCACATTGAAAATGCCTGAGAGATCACCATCCACCTTTATGGTTGCTGCGTGGTTTTTATACAGACTTTTCAATAACAATATTAAATGCAGTGGAACCCCAAATTCCTTTAGCACTTGCCACAACTTGTCCCACATAACACAATCAAAGGCCTTTTTGTAGTCCAGGAAGCAAATAAAGGCAGGGACACAAAACTCGCGATATTTCTCAGTTATGTGTCTCATGTTCAGGATAGATTCTCGTGTTCCTTTCCTGCAACAAAGCCTGCTTGTTCTGCGGATATCTGAGGTTGCAGGAATGGTTTTAGGCGTTGATTTATTATGTAGAGCAAGACTTTGCTTGCATGGGATATTAATGCGATAGTACGATAATTGGAACAATCCCTTATAGACCCCTTTTTGTGAAGAGGGATTAGTATTGATGTTGTCCAGTCCTTGGGCCATTCACGAGTTTTCCACACCATATTGCATACCGAATGTAAAACACGCATGCCCTCTTCCCCCATCACTTTCAGCATTTCTCCCGAAATACCATCCATACCTGGGGCTTTGTTGTTCTTCAAATGATTGACAGTATTCACAAATTCAGTGAATAAAATATCAGGTTCTTTGTCATACCTCATAGAAATTGCCTGTTCGGCAGAATTATTTCCTTTGCAATATAGCATTTCACAGTATTGTTTCCACCTCTCTATTGCTTTGTTCTTATCAGTAATAAGGTTGCCATATTCATCTTCAATCACCCATGTGCGTGGTTTGAACTCACGGGTAATGCTGTTGACTTTTTTAAAAAGATCACGTGTTTGATTCAGCCTATGATGTTGGTCTATTTAATCACAAATACTGGTGAGATACCGTGTCTTGTCAGCTCTGCAATTGCGCTGTATTTTGCGGCAACGTTCACTGCATGCTTCTTCGTCTTGCTTGGTTTGAATGCCACGTTTCTTCAGTATGCTCCGCTCTTCTATCAGCAATAGAGTTGCGTTAGATATCCAGGGATGCTTAGCTTGGTAAGAATTAGTAAATGGTTCAGGGAGAGAATAGTTAATGATTGACTTGAGGTTATCCCATGTTGGGAGGCTGATCCTTCCTCCTGTACTTGCTGGATTTTTGGCCTTATTCTTTCCCCAAAAATCTTGGAGAGCATTTTTGTCAGTAATGTAAACCTGTGTCACTGCATATGGGAAGTATATATCTTGAAAGTATTGCGTCAGGACTTGTTTCGTGATTAGGCTGGACTTCGAGACAACTTGAATCAGATTTTGCGGTTTCAGCATGTCGCAGTCCAAACTGACCTATCCTGGTAAATTACCAGCATCTTTGGAAACATATATCCACTTGCCGACGTAACGAGTTGGATGGTGTAAGAATGCGTTGTTGCATGATCATTCCGCACCGAACTTCTTGCCGACTTCTCTCCCTTGAAATGCAGAATTTGCGATGAGTGAAGTTCTTTCCGTATACAACTTTGATCGGTATTATAAACTTGTATACGTCCCATGATGTTCATTAAGGACATTACCTCACTGTGAAACTCGTCACATACTTCATTCACGTCACCATCTGGATTCCAGGTTTTAGTGGCTACACAAGTTGGTATTGCCCGTGAGCCAAAATGGTGTCTCTGTTTAAACCTTGAAACCCATCCATGGATAGACCCAGTGAATCGAGTCAGTCCTATATCTCGGGCCTTTTCCAAACCCCAAGCATGAATATCCCTGTCGTGAGTATTAGCGCCTAGAACATTTCTCCCCAACCTCAATTGTTCAGCTGCATAATCGTCAAGCACGTGTAGTTTAGAGCGCTGGCTTTTTCTCCTCATTCTCTACCACGTGACGTAAATATCGTAGATGATGTATGTCTTGCAACATACGATATCTTTTCTGTCCTGTAATGAAGTTTAATCGTTTAGTTTTCCCAGAATCCTGGAATGCAATTATCTCCTTTGCCTTTTCAAAGGATGTATCACCCCACTTCTTCCTCTTCGGTGGGCTTAGCAGATAAGCAGACGACTGGCATCCATCACTTCCTAACAACTCTTCTTCACTGTAAGTTCTGGATCATCCATTTTTTTCACAATCAGACAAGTATAATTCTGCGTATTCATATCCTTCAATATAGTCTATTGTATTTTTGTGATGTTTATTATTACTATTGGTTGCCACTGTTTCATCTAACACATTGATTATGAATGCAACTACATTTCTCTCCTTTGCTGCAATTTCAGTGGATCTACTTTTGTGTCCGCAATGACGGAATATCGAAACCTCGTAGCTTACAGTGTAATTAGCGATGACACTTAGTTTATAATTTTTTGTAATCAGCACCTCAAACATATTCATACGAACCACAACTCAACTCCAATTACGATCGCAACTTGCGCTAACTGCCTTGTAAGACACATTTATGTCAGAATTACACAACCGGTCCGACAGCGCCCACTACACATGCCACTAACAAGAAGAGCAGAAGCAGTGACGGTTCGTACATGAAGGGCCTTTGGGCGCCGCCCCGCCGCCTTTTCAAAAATATTCAACGCTATTTCACTCTGTAAATGATTGCATAAAGAGATGTTCAAATGTAGCGAAGTCGAACGTGGTGTGATATTCAGTTATACAATGTTATCTTTATTATTTCGGCTGTAAACATTTTGCTGTACTATTTTCAAGATAATGGCAAAGCTTTTCAGAGCGTGGCTACTGTCCAGCAAGCACGATGTTTTCTCTTTAGTCGTGAGGCGTTCGGACTGTGGCAGCAGAGCCCTGAGCAGGTCCCCAGACTTTGCTAGAGTGCGGAGTGCGAGAGGAGCCTAGAAGGACGATGTGGGCTTGTCAGGGGAAGGAAGAGTGCAGGCGGGTGTAAGCGCTGAACGGCGGAGCTCTCAGCAATATTGCCAACCACTTTAAAATGTGCCTAGGCTTTCTCCCCTATGTCTTATATTAATTGTGGTTAGAGATTAATTCCAAAACATTTTACAAAACAATGAATTCCATTATACTGCCTATTTAAACAATTCAGTTCCATAAAGAAGTTAAATGTTCAAAATTTAACCGTGAAATGTCGTATGGCCTTTAGTGCCGGGATATCCCAGGACGGGTTCGGCTCGCCAGGTGCAGGTCTTTCTATTTGACTCCCGTAGGCGATCTGCGCGTTGTGATGAGGATGAAATGATGATGAAGACAACACATACACTCAGCCCCCATGTCATTGGAATTAACCAATTAAGGTTAAAATCCCCGGCCCGGCCGGGAATCGAACCCGGGACCCTCTGAACCGAAGGCCAGTACGCTGACCGTTTAGCTAACGAGTCGGACAATATAACCGTAACGTGACGGCACTACTTGTAGGTTGGTCAAATACTTTGTAAATCTTTGACATTTGAGTGAGGAGATATAAATTCGGAAGTGTACTGTTTATTTGTTTTCATGAAAGTTGTTATTATCAATTGTGATTGTGATCAGTGAAACAGGGCAGTGCCATAGTAGTCGGGATTGCATTAGCTATTAGCCTGTTAATGAATGTGTGTACATAAATGCCATTGTAATGTAGCTAATTAATTAATGTTGTAGTGCTAGCAGATTTCTTTCCAGCCGGTGTCATCGGATTATTATTATTATTATTATTATTATTATTATTATTATTATTATTATTATTATTATTATTATTATTATTATTATTATTACGGAGATTTAGTGGTGGACAGAGGTGAAAGAATCTGCGGGCATGAATAGGTCTACTACAATCAAAAGGTTAATTAAAAGATTTAAAATCAGTGTTATATTTCTTTTCTACTGTTTTTTTAAGCTTAATTTTAAAAAAACACGTCGCTCAGCGATAGAACAAGTTTAGTAGTTTAAATACAAAGTAGAAATAAGAAAATCAACAAAATTTGCTAATTAATCATCAGAGCTTAAAGCTCCCAATTTAACAAATGTTACTCGATCATCTATGCTCTATGAACTGTCTAGGAGACTGAGCTCCGAGCCTTATACCATTACTGCCTTATCAAGGCCACCTTCAACAACCAGAGCATCTTTGCTCACTGAAATGTTCACTCGAGGCACAACCTACATAATAATTCAAACATAATTCACTGGCTTACACTCTCAACAGTCTAACCACTTAACATAAGGAATTTTACGGGAGTATCGAATACTCATTCTACCGCGCCTTGGTGGGAAGAAAAAAACCACAGGTTTAAGTTACTGGCCCAAAAATCAAAATGATGCTAAGAAATTAAAAATCCTAGTTGGGCTCACTGCCCCGACGTTACAAAGGTGAGTAGAAGGAGAAAATTAAAGTTACAGACTGAAGACGGTTACAAAATCATAGTCTCCTCGAAGTCAAGTTGATAGAGAACTCGAGAGTGTGTCACACTCTCTATTCCCGAATTTAAGCTAAGTGATTAAGGCTTGTTTGAAATTTGCAGTAGAAATGTACATTTTAGAAATACTGGAAATTTAAAGTTACATTATTAAAGATAGGAAACCTTCCCCTCGAGCTAGCTTTCAGACGCTATCACATATATATTAAATAGCTGCCATTACCTTAATCTGCAATAAAGCTTAATGAACGGCAAAACGCCCCCGCTTCCACTGTTAGCACATACTCAGTAAACTGGACGATCAAGAAGACAAGATAGCTCAAAATATGCCAGCTCTTATACCCGAGAGGAAGGTTCTAGAGAGTTCTGGGGTAAGGTCTGACACACCCCCAGTTTTTATTGGATAATCAAATAAGTTGAAGATGAACCTAATTGATGGGAAAATACACATTAAAAATTTGTATTGGTTAATTTTGAAGTTGGCGGAAAGAGATCGAAGTGTTGACAACTATGATACACAAAAAACAAAGACAAATCAACTCAGTTTAAGAAACCTTAAAATAACAAGTTACTTTGTAGTCTTAATCTTCCTCTTCACACTACAGGGCATAACATTAGTTTTTATGGATAGAGACATCTGTAGAGAAAAGTCCAAACATTTTGCATAAGTTGTTGCCTGTTTATATTGAAAATGGCGTTTTTCAAGGCGCTTAATTTGAATGAACGGGACGGGTCTACCCTCGCGGTACAATTATTATTATTATTATTATTATTATTATTATTATTATTATTATTATTACCGAGCTCGATAGCTGCAGTCGCTTAAGTGCGGCCAGTATCCAGTAATCGGGAGATAGTGGGCTCGAGCCCCACTGTCGGCAGCCCTGAAGATGGTTTTCCGTGGTTTCCCATTTTCACACCAGGCAAATCCCGGGGCTGTACTTTTATTAAGGCCACGGCCGCTTCCTTCAACTTCCTAGGCCTTTCCTATCCCATCGTCGTCATAAGACCTATCTGTGTCGGTGCGACGTTAAGCAAATAGCAAAAAATTATTATTATTATTATTATTATTATTATTATTATTATTATTATTATTATTATTATTATTATTATTATTATTAATCTTAAAGTATCGTGGTGCTGGTCTGTGAAAATTGGACCGATTGGGGAGGGGAAAAGATGGCGGCACAGCCCTTCTAGGGTAAAATGTCACGAACCGCCACTGAGCGGAAGGTGAGAGTGTCACTGAACAGTTCAAAAGTTCTTGGACGTCGCTAATGCTTTTAATGAAGAAGAAGGTGGCACGAATGTAATAATTTGGCTTTTGAACAAATGAAGATGTCACCACGGATTCAAATTCTGAACATTCCCGTGCTACTGGCATGCACTTATTTGACACCGATGCAAACAGCAGGTGCAATTATGTCCCAGATATAGAATGGTCAAGATAAATATATAGGTTATTGAAGCAACATGCTATCTAAGACTGAGTGAAACTAGACGAGAATTGCTAGCTGTAGTGAAGTGAATTATTTCTGTAAGCACTTTTACGGTCAAACGTTTCTAATTCGAATGGATGATAGGGCGTTGAAATGGCTAATGCAATTTAAGAACCTTGAAGGGCAGATTGCTCAATGGATTGAACGTTTGAAGGATAACATTTTTAGACTGGGCGTCTAGCAAGATTCAAACACAGGAATCCAGATCCGAGAAGACTGTTTAAATCATAGCACTCGACAAGTAACAAAACTGTATCAGGCAACATCACTGTCTGCAATGCCGGACTAAGTGGCTCAGACAGTTGAAACACTGGCCTTCTGATCCCAACTTAGCAGATTCGATCCTGGCCCAGTTCGGTAGTATTCAAAGGGGCTCAGATACGTCAACCTCGTGTCGGTAGATTTACTGGTACGTAAAAGAACTCTTGTGGGACTACATTCTGGCACCTCGGCGTCTCCGAAAATCGTAAAATTAGGTACTGGGACATAAAGCAATTATTATTGTCTGCAATTGACGACGCGTGGCAACCTATAGCGCTTCGGAAAATTCAATGTAAAGATCCAGAGCTTCGAAGTATAATTTGATGGAATGAAGCAGCACTTCGACACATTTGAGAAGAACTTGTAGCCCTCAGTCCCTTTCTTAAGTCGTATTGGGTTCCATAGAACTCTCTGTGGTTAGAAAAAGCCGTATAAAAGCGCATTATTAAGGATACAGATTATTATCCCTAACGAAAAAATTTCTAAAATCTTGCATTACACTGAGTGACCAAAATAATGGCAAGACACTGAATGTGATGTCAATAACGAGTTGCTCCTCCGCGATCCCTCAAAACGGCTGCAATATGCCGAGACATGAACTCTAAAAGGTGTTGGAATCGTTCTGGAGGCATTTGGACTCACGTGTCTTGCACTGCTACCCACAACTAGTGTTGTGTAGCTGGTGTGCGCTTCATGGAGCGTACACCGGCATCGACAGCATCCCATAAATGCTCGATTGGATGAGGATCGGGGAATCTGGAGGGCCAATTCATGGTCGCAACTTCACTGGAGTGCTCCTCCAGCCACCTGCGTACCACCACAGAGCGGTGGCAAGGCGCATTGTTCTGTTGAAACATGACATCTCCATCAGGGTACTCTAGGGCCAGAGAGGAATGCAGATGGTCTGAAAGATGCCCACATAACGTGCACTTGTCAGTGCTCCCTGCAGTCGGACAATGGGGCCTCATGCGACCATAAGAACTTTGCTCAGACCAGAACTGTGCCACCTCCCACCTGGACACAAACTTGTTGACACGCAGGGTCCATAGTTTCATGTGAAATACGACACACTCTCACGCACCCATCAGCTCGATACAACTGGAACTGGGATTCATCGGACCATACCACGCCGCCACTGTCCCATGGTCCATAGCCGATGTTTGTGGGCCCATGCACGTCGTTGATCTCTTTGTCAAAGTGTCAGATCCCTCCTTACAGTCCTGGTAGAAATGGGGTCCTGACTCCCAATATTCAACTGGGCGCTGACATGACTCACAGTAGCCTGTCGGGTACCCAGTATGGTTCTGCGGAAGCGACGTAATGTCCGTTCGTTAATCACCTGTGGTCTTCCCGTGCGGTGGTTTACGCGGGTGGTAACATTCTCTCTGGGATACTGAAGATCCACTCTCGACACTGTTGACCTCGGAAACCCGAATTCGCGTGTAATCTCCGCAATGCTATGATCCATGCACCGATAATCATCCCACGTTCAAAATCGGTTAACTCAGGACGTGCTACCATCTTCACGATATTGATGTCTGTGACAAACTGCTCAGCTAAGCCGCAACCCTCAGAGATTATACACGGCACGTTTTCTAATGGGACATTGCTTCCCATGACTTTTGACCACTCTGTGTATGACCATGATGCAAGTTTCGGAGAAAGCCCTGGGGTAAATAGAACTTTAGCACCGGAAATGGGCAAAGAAGAAGAAAGAAGGCGCCCGTGCGCCAGTACAATGTTGGGACTCCACTTGAGAGGGTGGCCAGCAACGTGGCAGGACGTTTTCCTGAGAGAAAATCTGCAAATAAATAGATCTTGGCAGCCATGGACTATTTTTCCAGATATGCCTATGCACTTGTAATACAAGCAGCCATTGGAGGGTCCAGTATGTGAGTGAAGGACCTATTCCTCGCTTTGTAGTGCTCCCTTAAAATTTCTTTCTGACCAGGGAAGAAACTGCTAATCATTTTTAAAGAGTTTGCCAACTCATTGGAATACGGGAAACGAAAACGACTCCAATATACCCTCAATCTCATGGAATGGGCGAACTGATGAATAGGACCATCGGAAAACACCTCTCGAAATTGGCAAATGAGAACAGTCCACGAAACGACAGGAATTTTTTGAAATAGGCAAATTAATTTTTAAGAATTCGACCAGGCTGTACCTTCATTATGGCCACGGCCATTTCCTCCCATTCCAAGCCATTTCTTTTCACATCGTCGCCATAAGACGTGTCTGTGACATTGCGACGCACAGCAACTTGTAGAATAAGAAGTCGGTCTTGAGATTTCTATAAGGGAATGTACTTTCAAATGCATCGTTGTCAATTATATTTTCTGGGATATAAATGTGTTTGCCCGTCTTGTGGCTGCCCATTTCACAGTTCTAATGCATGTCAAAGGGTTTAATTGCATCGTACATACTCATAATATTTTGATTCCCTCCACGAAGTTTGATGCCCATGACATTCCAACTGGAACTGCGCCGCTGCCCCTCAAGTTTTCGGTACGAAAGAGTGATGAACGAATAAGTAGTGACCTCAAACAATGCTATTCCTTATGATCTGCGAAGATTAATAACCACTTGTACTGTCCACTCCATATTCAGGAGGTATGATGGACGGAGTGCCTGAGTTGAGGTAAGTAAGGAACTGAAAGTTTAGTTTCTTGTGGTGGTGATTGTGTTTCAAGAGCCGACGTATGCTGTGTCTGAGGGACAAAGCTATTATTGTCGATTTATGGAGATATATCTGCGTCCGATTATGGGCCGCAAACGTCCACGTTTATTGCGAGACGATCGGCCTGTCGTGTTGCATGACACCGCACGTGTCATGTCACAAAGAGTGCCAAGCTCTTATTGCAACGGTGGCATTGGGAGGTTTTGGAACACCCTCCGTACTCACTAGACGTGAGTCCTTGTGACTTCGACCGCTTTCCGAAGTTGAAGGAACCCCTCTGAGGCTCCCGATTTCCTGACGTGGCATCTGTACTCCGCGCAGTAGGGCGCTCCGTCACTGCCATCAACAGAGATCGCCTTGCCAACGGTCCCCTACGGCTTCCCGACATTTGGTAAAAGGTAATGGACTTTGCGGGTGGCTACATTGAAGGAATGTACTTTTTGGTTCATTAAATAGTGCGTTCTATCAACAGTGTTTGTTTGTGTTTGATGCCGATTTCTTGGCAGGGCTCTCAACTCTGTCTTAAGTCACGTGCAGATTTAGCGGCATCACCCCGCAAAGCACATTTGAATTCGCCAGCGAAGCGACCTGATTGCCTACATTCAGGGCCTGATAAAATGACAACGGGGCGAGGTATCGAATAATTCTTTCAAATTACCTATCAGTATGATGATGATGATGATGATGATGATGATGATGATGATGATGATGATGATGATGCTTGTTGTTTTAAGGGGTCTGACATCGAAGGTCATCCGCCCCCCTATCAGTATGACCAACCCTCTACTGCTCATATACCTGGTTCATGTTTTCTCCGACCAGCCTGTATAATTTCACCTCACGTCATCCCTGATCGCGTATCAGGAAATGGGACTAAAGCGCGCCATACACGCTGAGATATGTATCAAGAGACTGTATCATGAAACGCATATCTGATACCAGTTCTATCGTGTGTAGCGTTGTCACAACTCGTCTTACAAAATATATCACGTATCTCGTCCTGGATAAAAGAGCTCAACACCTACACAAGCCTCAGCTAGTTTTCACGTGTGCAGGGAAGTACCGCGTGCAACACACTGCTTTTATAGAATATTTCTTTGAAAAGTGATCATGAGCGGAGAAATAACTCAGCGTGCATTTTAGGAAGAATTTAAAAATTCCTACCAAAAGTACACCTGTCCATGAATTCAAAAAATTACAGTTATAGTGATAGACAAGCGAGAAACAATACACACGAAATTTAGGTTACAATTTGTCAGAGGCGTTTGCCTGAGGCTGACAGTTTGGGATCAAGAAAACTCTCAATTTATATTGCGAATTTCGGCCCGAATAAGCTTTCGCAAGTCCAATAGAACGGGTACCGCAATGTTACCACTCGTCCTTCCTCAGATCTTACTTCTTCTCTCATAATGGTATCTTGTTTTTGAATTTCAGGGCCTATTAATTTTAACAAAATATAACATGTTTTAACATAAGTCCTCAAATATAAGGGGCGATCAAATAGTTTCCGTTCGACGGTCGTTCAGTCCTGAATTGGGACGCCAATCAGGCAAAATCGCCGTGAGCATTGAGGCACTCATCCCACCGACGCACCGGGTTGAAGATCCCCGTGTGGTAAAACACCGTATCGCACTGCGTGAAGAAGTCCGTAACCACCTGCTGCACATCCTCGTCCGACAGAAAGCGTCGACTCTTCAAGGCCGTTTTGTGGAGACGGAACGAGTGATAATCGAATAGAGAGAGGTCTGGACTGTAGGCCTCATCCACCGCCCACTTGCTGGTGTCCGTAATGGATGAGACTGGCCTCCCGCATCGACCGGCGTCTTGTGTCGAAACACGACCTGCACGGAACTTGGTGCACCATTCTACAACAGTCGTTCCCGACAGACATGCTGCCCCATGCACAGTCTTCAATCTCCGATGGATATCCACCGGTTTTTGTCCTTCGGCACCCAACAGAATAACAGCATATTGGTCCTGTTTGGACGCATTTGGTAATAACGTCGCCATAGTTCACGTGGCTGTTTTTAACGCACGCACCTCGGAACGACACGACTCCCACACTAATCTCTTCGCCTACATGTCCGCGCTTATATACCCACATCGGAGTTGCGATACTTTGCATGTCCGCAGCAACAACACCCTCAAGTGGAAACTTTTTGATCACATCTTATAATTAAAGATATCTTCTGGAGCATTACCAGCCAACTCCGTTAAAAGTGAAACAGGAGAGTAAACTACTCAATTTCTTAACATTGTTTAGAACACATTATACGATTTTCTGTCAAACACCAAGAGCAGGTTTTGGAAATTTCATCGATTATTCTGTTACATAAATAAAATAAAAAAGAAACAACTTTTCTTTCTGCAGGAATCAAATAATTATAAATATATTTCACAATCATGGTCATCCTTCAACGGCTGCTAATTTCAGAGGGCAATGAGCCATAAAAATAGACAGCCTGCACGGTTGCCAGGTAACAATAACTTACATCATTGCCTTGCAGGATTGCTCTGGTTACACGTCCGTCACACATTTTGTCCCATCACGTTAGACAAATTTTTGCGGATAAGACATACTTATGTCAAAACTGTACCGCGAATGTACTTTAAATGAAGCGCCTTGAATAATGCCATCTGATGTATGAAGATCGCAAATATTAGCGCAAAATGTTTGGACTTTTCTCAACATATTTCTCTACCAAAAAACTCATGTCATGCCCTCTAGTGTGAAGAGGAACTATTAAAATCCTAAAGTATTTTTTTATTGTAAGGTTTACTACACTGAGTTGATTATTCTTTGTTTTGGTATGTTAAAGTTGTCAATACTTCGATATCTTCCCGCCAACTGAAGATGTAGGCCAATAGAAAATTTTGTGTATTTAATTTTCAGCCAATTACATTTATCCTGTAACTATTTAATTATCCAATAAAATTGGGGGTGTCGAGCCTTAGCCCAGAGCACTCTAGAACCTTCCTCTCGGGTATACAAGCTGGTACCTTTTCAAGCCACTTTGTCTTATTCATCGTCCAGTTTACTGAGTGTGTGCTATTAGAGGAGGCAGGGGCGTCTCACCCTTCATCGAGTTTTCCAGCTGATTAAGGTAATGGCAGCCATTTAATAACTATATGACAGCCTCTGAAACCTAGCTCGAGGGGAAGGTTTCCAATCTTTAATAATGTAACCTTAAATTTCCAATCTTCTTCTTCTTCGTTTAGGCCTACGATGGACCACGTGGTTCTTAACTCTGGTGAGCTCTTTTCTTCCTCTTAGCCCAGTATTCCTTCATTCTAGCGCTATGGATGCTTTTTCTTTCTTGAGTCCATATCACTCCTGTTCCTGGACGCAGTGATTTAGCTGTTAGTGACTGGAGAGAGTCAGATGTCTTGACTAACTTTCTGAACTTATCTCGATTGTAAATGTCAATGTGATCAATGTTTAGGTATTGTAGGTCTTTCCGCACTAAATTCATCCATTTGGCATTGGTTGCTTTCCCTCTATATACAGTATTTCCAATCTTCAATTATGTAAATTTCATCTTCAAATGTAAATCTCTAAACTAGCCTAGAAACTAAGCCGAAATTCGGGAATAGAGAGTGTGACACCCTCTCGAGTTCCCTATCAACTTGAATCTGAGGTGACTATGCTTTCGTAACCGTTTTCTGTCTGTAGCTTTTGTAACTTAAATTTTCTCCATGTAGTCACCTCAGTAGTATAGGGTTAGCCTCTGCAATTTCGGGCCTGAAGCCCAAATAGGATTTTGACCTTTAAGGCAAATTTCAAGGAGTACAAATATCCGCCTCCGCATCTTTTTGCTTTTCGGGCCAGTAACTTGAACCTGTGTTTTGTTTCCCACAAAGGCCCGGTAGAAGGGGTATTCAATACTCCTGTAAAATTCTATCATTTATGTTAAGTGGTTAAACTGTCGAGTGGTTGAGACTGTGAATACTGTTTGAATTGTAGAATGTAGGTTGTGCCTCGAGAGGCCTGGAAAGTATAAATTTTATTGAGCGAAGGTGCTCTGATAGTAAATGTAAAAGTTGAAGGTTGCCTTGAGAAGACAGTTAGGGTATAAGGTGCGGAGCGCAGTCTCCTAGACAAATTTATAGAACATTGGTGCTCTTTTTATTCTCGTAAAAGAGTTAGTGTAGACAATGAATGGTGCCTTTTGGAAGGCGGTAACGTTGTGGAGCAAAAGGTGCTCTTGAAAGACTGTACGTTGTCAATACCTTGTAAATGAATTTGGGAGATCTATCTCGTCGACTTTTGGGTGGATGGAGCAATAGTGCTCAAGCAACCTGTGAAAAATTGGGCGCTTTAAGCTCGTATTGTTAATGGGCGATTTTGTTGATTTTTTCCCTGATTTCTCTAAGCTTAGAAGCTAGTTCTGTACCTGACATCTTGTGCTGTCGCTGAGCGAATTGTTTATTAAAATTTCATATCTGAAAAGAAACAAAAGAGGAGAAGAGGTGTATAACTTTAATTTTAAAGCTTTTAATTAATCTTTTGATTGTCGTAGATAGACCCATTCATGTCTGCACCTTCTTTCACCTCTGACCCACGAAAACATGGTAACAAGTGGTAGCACAGCGTAGTTGAATGGGTCTAGATAAAGCCCCTTTTGACGGGTATTAATAGAAATCAACATCGAACTCTACGAATTTACTTGGTTGCTGGAAATTTTCAAAATTTGTTAGATTTTCTGTCAAAATGTCTGGTCCTCGCGAAGTCGTTAAACCCACGTAATTGCGCAAGGAGGGATTGATTTATGAACTTCTTGTTAGGAAGGTCCAATCTGGAGAAACGGTTGTGGCAGATATTGCAAATCTTAAGGAATCTTTAAAATTTCCTCTTTGTATCCCAGTATTTGGGGAAAAAGAAATTGATGAGGCTCTATCTAATAACACGGATAATACCACCAAGATAGCTTCTGTAATTAGTTTCTTCGAAGTAAGCGATCCTTCTGCTAATCAACTAAAAGAGTTCAAGCTAGACTGTTTCACTTCTATAATAGGGCTAGGAACCTATTTTCTCTAAAATTGAAGGATGATCATGCTAAGGAACCTAGTGATCTATTGGAACACCTGTCTGAAATGTCGAAGAGATTAAGTCAATTGTTATCGGGGCCGCTAGAGCTAAAGTTGACCCCGTTCAAACAGTAAACTTAGCTGAGGAAGAGGACTCTAGTAAGGCTATTGAGAGTAGGAAATAGGTGGCTACTTAACATCTGCTCTATCGGAAACAGGGTCTAAATTATCTAAAACAACTTCCACCGTTCTTTATGAGTAATGCAGTGCTCGAACCGTCTCAACTGTCAGTGCCATACCCCATTACGTCACCCGGATTCAGCAGCTTGCCCCACCCCTTAGTGATGTTGCCTAAAGGTATATCCAAGCTTCTCCATTAACTCATCTAATGAAGTCATTTCGTTCTTAAGATTTTTAGTTGAATTTCAAGATCATGCTTTAGTGTTTGCTCTCTCTCACTCCCAAATACTTCAAATTATTTACCCCTTATCCTGTAGGTGTCCTCCCGGACAAAATTGTATAAGCAAAAGCTAATAGATCTTCAATAGAAGATTTCCATGCCCATCTTTTAGCTAACTTCATTCCGGCTAGAGCTATGTCATCCTTAATCCAGAAGTACTATTTTAGGGTACAGAGGTTAGACGAGAACCTTGCCGACTTTATTCAAGATATAAAGTTTTATACGAGGGTATTCGCTCTTCATTTTCCTGAAGATCAAACTGTCCAAACTATGGTGGAAGGAATCTCTCCGCTCTATAAGTCGTACCTATGTTTCGCCTCTCGGCCCCAAAACGTCTCAGAATTAGAAGCAATGCCAGTGTCAGCCTAAGGAGTAAGGTACGCTGACACCTTACGAGTCGCTAAAGAGTCTCCTCCGTCATTTAACACTTCTTGGCCACCGAACATTTCCTACACGCAAGTGCTATGGGTGCGGATCAACGGAACACCTCAGAAACAAATGCCCTTTGGTGAAAGCTAGTGGAACTAGTAGCGGAGCTGGTCCATCCTAGGGTTGTTTCAAGTGCGGGTCGTTTTCCGATCTTGCTAACTTCAAGTAACAGCACACCATCTTGTTCAACTTCTGGTGTTGCCTCCACAAATCCAAGTGATAGGAAGTGACTGGCGTCCTGAGTTGGGTCACAACGTTCACCTTTCCGAGCCTCAGCCCCCGTTAGATCAGGGAACGAATCTTTCAAGCAAGAGACTTCCTCTAATTCATTATTTGAAGACCCTAGGGAATACCGCCGAATTGTTTGCAGAGACCCCAGGATTCGTGGCGTTTCTGAAAATTGAAGAGAATAAAGAACCCGTCTCGGCTCTATTAGATTCAAGAAGAGCGAGTTCCATTTATTTCCGAAGAGTTGTATTCTAAATTAAAAGTGTGTTGTAAATTTCCGGACTATTGTTTCTCTTCTATTAACCCTCGAAGTGGCGGTCATTTATCCTGTAATGGCAGCGATATTTTACGGGTATTGCAGACTCTTAGTATAAATTGTGTTAAAAATCGTTGACATGGTATACATACATAAACAGCACACCCTTTTATCCTCAAAAGTACAAGGAATAAGATGATGATGATGATGATACTAAAGCTATTATTTATCATCCACAAAGTGTAAGACCAAAAATATGTTGAATTTGTTTATATTATTTATTTTTGCAAAAGTTTTTCTATATATAATATGTTTATATTTAGGTAAATTAAAAAAAATGACATATACAAAAAGAAGCACCAGTTCATAGTAAATAGGTGCGTACCAGTATATAGTTCATAATACTGTTCTTAGCTGGAAAAATTATACAACAATTGTATACTACCACTTGTACATTTCACTCAGAGTCATTTGGGTGGGTCTTTCTTTTTATTCCATGATTGTGAGGCCTCCAGAAGTGCACTAGCTTATGATAACACCCCTGGTGAATACCAGCATTACATTGACACCAGAATGTAGACCTTTTCTCCTTCTTCTTCTTTACTTTCAAGCACACAACACATAGGCGATTGTTATTCTGTGGCAATTTTTCGAGAGCATGAGAGGGGCCTCCTGCATGACCTGTTGGCCTCACAACTGGAATTCGGAACTGTTCATTTAGCAATCCCCTAACTATAGTGATCATGAAGTCTCATCTTGCTAAAGGCTTATCAGCGTTCTTTATGTACAGGATGTATGTGTCAAATAATGTCATATCTAGAAGATTTGAACAAACTGCTTCCAGTACCTTCTAGTGGGTCTGGAACAAGTGGCATGGAAAATGCACTTACCTTTATTATCTACACCTCCCATGAAGTTATTGTACTTATGAATCAGTAGTGGTTTCAACCCCTCATTTCCCTCAGTGTAACATCCCGTTGTGGGACAATAAACTGGTTTCCTTGTTTTCGTCTCTTTATAAGCAACCAGTAGAACGTCACCTTGCCTAAAGTAAACGATTTGCCTAGATTCAAGTTTTGTACCTAAAACAATCTGTGACAGTCCCTTTGAAGATTTATTCACTGTTCCTGTGAGGAAATGATTCAGTATTGCTGAGATGAGCGCATATCAACACTTCAGATTGATATCAGAAGGAAAACTGGCGACTAAATATAGCTTGCTCAGCTGAGAACATTCGTGTGGCTGATCACTGAGTATGTAGCAGCTAGCACAAGACAGCGGAATTATGACGCTACTTTGGCTACGATTTACACTAGATTAGTGTAAGATGTTATTATACAAACTATTTCATGATTATGGCCGAACATTTCTCCTTCAATTGATTCGTAATTAGCACATTTCGATGAGTAATAATAAGATTATCGAAATAAAATAAAGAGCATGTCAAAACGCCTGATATCAGGCGTTGCCACTGGGCAAACGCATAAAACGCCTGATATCAGGCGCTTGCCACTTGGAGGGTTAAAAGTGTTTCAGAGAAATCGTGGAAATTTTAGGCTTCCTTTTCACTAAAATTCACATTTCAAAATTTACCTGGAAAGTTAAGTTATTTGTAGCTAAATAATTGTCTTGCCCTGTAAAATTGGGGGTCGATTTTATGTCTCATTCAGGTTTTGTGCTCGACATTCAGAGCAAGTCGTGCACATTCAAGTTTGCTAGTAACATTGTTATCCCTTTGTTGAAATGTAATTCTGTGTCGTGTACATCTATTTCGCCTACTCAGTGGGAGGTGTCGTTAGATCTTGGGCATTTACCTGCGGATCAGGCTGAAAGTATTAGAAGGTTGTGCCAATCTTTTCCTGGCGTATTCTCAGAAACCCTTGGAGAAACTGACCTTATTGAGTACAAGATTGAACTAACGGATTATATTCCCGTTAGGTTTCCTCCGTATAGGCTCTCCCCACCTAAAATGAAGGCTCTTAAGGAAATCATTGAGCTGATGTTAAGGGATGGTATCATTCGACCTTCCAAGTCGGCGTATTCATAGCCCATTTTTCTTTTACCGAAACCCCAAGGTGGTTTCAGGCCTGTGATTGATTACCGGGCTTAGGACCTCAAAGTTGTTACAATCTGGGCACCTTCCGGATCTTCATTCTTGCTTTCATGGTTTCGCAAGGCTAAGTTCTTTACCATCATAGATCTTAACCAGCCATATAATAAGATACTTCTTGCAGAAGAATCCAAACATCTAACGGCTTTTGACACTGATTGGAATTTGTATGAATACAACCGCGTGCCTTTCGGCCTCCCCACAGTCGCGGCTGTCCTTACCAGACTGCTGGGTAGGGTCTTCTCTGACATCAAATTTGAAAATCTGTATCATTACCTCGAAGATGTTGTCGTGTTTTCGAAGACCTTCGAAGAGCCCTTAGATCATCTGAAGGAAGTCCTCCGTCGCCTTCGGAAGGCTGGATTGAGTGTTAAATTATCAAAGGTAGCTTTTGCTGAGCCTTCTTTGTCCTTAGGGCATATTGTGTCGCCCGATAGTGTTTCTATAGACCATTCCAGAACACAGGCTATTCGTGACTTCAAGCCTCCTAAGGACATTAAAGGAGTTGCTAAATTCATAAGCATGGTTAGTTTCTTCAGGAAATGTATTCCTAACTTCACTAACAGGGCGGGCCCCTGAACTTGCTGCGTAGAAAAGGCGTCAAACTCGAATGGGGGCTGTCGCAGCAAGCCGCATTTGGAGACCTTAAATTAGCTCTGTGTAACGCCCCTGTAATAGCCATGCCCGATTTCTCTAAGAAATTCATAGTCCAAACTGATGCCTCTTCATCTGCTGCTGCTGCTGTCCTTCTTCAGGAAATGGAACTCGAAAGGCGGTCCATCACCTATGTGTCTAGGACTTTATCGCCTCAAGAAGCCTAATATTCTATCTATGAATTAGAGCGTTTGACAGTATTGTTTGCTCTAGAGAGGTTCCGCCTTTAACTGGAACATATCAAATTCTAATTAGAGACAGACAATCAAGCCGTAAGTTAGGATTTACCTAGGCCTCGTCGTACTGGACGTATCGCCCGGTGGGCTATCAGGATCTCAGCATTCCAATTTGATGTACGACTCATTAGGGGATCAGACAATGTTGTCGCTGATGGTCTAAGCCGCATGTTTTCTAGTGATGTGGAAACCAGTGAACAGGAAGATATTTCTTGTCTTCCCATGCCCATACTTCCTAGTATTAATGCTATTTTGACAGTTGCCCCTATGCTTATTTCGTGTCATTGAGAAATATCAAAAAGAAGATCCAGAGCTGGCTCCGATAATGGAAACACTCTCTTCTGGGGAATATGTTGTCCCTTATGTGTTGAGGAACGGGGTTTTGTGTTGCCCTTCGAGGCATGATCATAAGATGAATGTTGTGGTTCCAACCGTTCTTGTACCAATGATCTTCAAATACTATCATGAGACCCCATTAGGGGGCATTTAGGCATCTTCAAAACAAGGGAAAAAATCAGAGAGGTGTTTATTTGGAAGAGTATGGACGGCAAGAACAGAGAAATGGGTAAGGCTTGTAAATCATGCTTGCTTAGTAAGCCCACCTTGTGTACTAAGTTAGGGCTATTGTCATCGCATCAGGTATCTTGCCCGATGGAGCGTTTATACATAGACTACGTCGGACCCTTCCCTCATTCAAATGGGAACGGGAATAAATTCATTCTTGTGTGTGTAGACGGCTTTACTAGATTTTCATGGTTGTTTCCGACTAAGCTGGCTACCGCTCAGTCTACAATTTCTTGTCTTAATACTATCGTTGCTTCTTTTGGTCCCTATCAATATATAGTTTCCGATAATGCAAAGACTTTCACATGTAATTTATTTCGAAAATTCAGTTTTGATCTATCCATATCCCATGTAACTACTTCCGCTTACTACCCTCAGCCATCTCTGGCTGAGCAGGTCAATCGTAATCTTCGATTTGCGTTGATCGCTTTTCATCATGAAGATCATTCCAGGTGGGATACTTCTCTGCATTGGTTATCGTTTGCTCTAAATTCAGCCGTTCATGAGACCCACAAGATCACTCCTTCGTCTCTCATGGTCAAATTTGTTCCCAACACGCCGCTGTCTAATCTCTGGTTACTCAATAATATATTACCAGACACAATATATCCTGATAATATTAGAGATCTGTGGAAGAAGGCTAGAAGTAACCTTCAAGCTTCTCATGAAAACGTTAGGTATATGATCGTGGACGGAGGCCCACCAATTTTAAAGTTGGAGACCAGGTTATGGTTAGCAATTTCGTACCGGCAGGCAAACTCGCCCCCAGATTTCATAGGCCATGTATTATTTTGTACTACTTAACTCCTGTCACTCTTCTGGTCAGCAACCCAGGCACTGAGAGGCTATTTAGAGTACATCCTTCGCAGATTAAACCCGTATGATCTTTTGCTTTGCAGTACAGGCCACTAAGTCACAGCTGTAAGAAAAGGTTATATTTCTTCTTTTAAACAGTCAAACTAAAAATTAATTAGGTAAAAGTACAATTTGAAATATGGAGGCCTACTGCCCTACTTATAGATAAAGGGTTTTACCTCTTATTGTTCCACCTGTGTACACCTTTCCCTCTAATAAGGCTTACGTTCCATTTCCTGGCTGCTATTACCACTTGCGCCTAGAGACAGCACTGATCATGTCTTCAACTCATTTCGCGCATTCGCTTCGGCAGCATCTTGTCAGCTAAGAGTTACAGAAAGGGCGGGTGGTCAGAGGGGTAGCGTCTTGTCAGCTGATAGAGCTACAGGAACGGAGGGGGAGTGAATAGGCAGTATGATCTGTGGAACTTTCAAATACCGAACAATGAAATGTCAAATCAACTTCACAGCATAACACTTACCAAATACATCATACAAATGTAGAGAAAACAATCGTTGATATATAAAAATATGCACACATTTATACTCACAGATTTCTGATGCATAGAGCTGAGCACCGACGGAAGGTTCAAATGCAGCGACCAAATATTCCTGCTTTAACTCTTGAAGCACTAATATTAATTTTAGAATATGTCTGACTTATATAATTTTACTATCGGATTATGTGCGATAACGATAACAGTACTAGTACAATGAAAATGGGATGTAAGCTAAACAACTATCCTAATTAAAACAAACACACATAAAATGTCTTGAATTTACATTAATAGTTACATTTCCTCCTGCGTTGAACTTTGTGCCTGAAGGACAAGGTTTGTGGCAATAGCATTACTTTCTTCCAGAGTAGGTTCGCACATTTTACTTTTAGCTTTTCCCGTAGATTTCCTTGTTGAAAATAATCTCTGTGGACATATTTTTTTGTTCCCTGGGCCAGTGACACTAGCTCTGAATCGCTCAGTATGTTCTTTGTTGTTTCTGATACCCGCCAATATTGCATGCAGTGGTGCAAAGTGATGTTCTAACGCCCTGATTTCTTCTTCTGTTTCTATCTGATTTACCTCTTCTGTTAGTTGTTTCTGTAGTTTTTCCAGTATTTTCTGCTTTTTTATTTCGAGTGATGTGGGTGTTTCTATACACGTGGGCTTTCTCAGAGATTCTGTAAGCATTTCAACTTCTCTCAGTGTTGTGGCAGCTTCATCCATCACCAGAGAATCTGTGTTCACATTAACCTGAGTTTATGACACGGCACACAAGATGAATATGTTTACACATTTTCCATTTAATTGCTGAGTCAATACAAGTACACGTGTACTGATGAATGCAGGCTTTACATGCGTCACAAACTATTTTACATTCGCAAAGTTCTGTGATCTTTCTGACATTATACATGTCTTTCACCTGAGAAAATATCACATCCCATGAGTCACCATTTGGTAATACAACATCGCTTGTCATAGAAAGGCTTTTTTTGTGTCGGTGTCTCAGATGTGATTTTTTGACGTTACTTTCCCTTTATGGAGAATCACTAAGCGATCAATCAGTTTATCTCGGACGAAAGTCATAATGGCATGCAAAGCTTTGTCTAAACGCTTCACATATTTTCCTTGCAGATAGATGTGCTTTTATTGTTCCGTGCATTCTTTCGAGATGCATATTTGTATTTAACCCTGTGTGTACTCTGTAGCAGTAAGCCCACAAATCTTTACAGGAAACATAGGAATTCTAAAAATAATTACCGAATTCGGCGGTGTCAGGATCATTATTCATAATTTTCAGTCCTTCATTTAAAAGAATTGAAAATGTGTCAGGGTCCCTTTCCTGCATTATCGTTCGGACAAGTTTGTTCATTTCTACCTGCTTTTCACTTGTCTTTATTTTTGTGAGGTTTTTGCGCCATGCCCTGTCTACATGCCAGGCATAACACAATCTTTTCTTGGGAGGCCCCATAACTTCACACCAAGAATTGTAGAAAGCTTCAGCCATATCGGACAAACACTTCTGGCGTAATTTTTTCAGTTTGCCGGAAAATGTGATTTAAAAAAAGTGTCAACACAGTTTGATCTGTTCTGTTAGAAAGCATAAATGCTCAGGGAATCCTTGTCCCAGGTCATCGAGTACGAGTACTGTAACCAACTCAAAACCATAACTATTCAAACCATGCGTACTACCCATACCCAAACAGTCGTTTCCATACTTCTCCAGCATACCTCTCTGCGCGTCGTTCATAAGCAACAAGATGAAGTCATCTCTATTAAGTCCTGTGTATTCTTCGCCTTGTGGCTTATAGAACAGTACACAAGAATTGTCAAGAGTCCTGCATGGCGTGCACCCACGCATTCACACTTGTTCCGTCCTCCTGATGTCGCATTATTTTGCAGTTTAGATTGAAACTCCTTTCAATATTCTGTAAATCCTTTTGAGAAAGTAAGTGCAGTCTTTCCAGTTGATCACATGTGGAACTTCGAACTTCATCTAAAATTGTGCTCATAGGAATACGGCCAGCAATTTTTGATGCAATTTGTTCTCGTTCTTGCTGTGTCAAACGTAAATGGCCTAATTCACAGTGATGACCTACGTGTGTAGTTACGTAATTTACCGTGCACACGCCACCTTCTGTCATTCTCATCTGAATGCTAGCTGGGCAATAACCATTTATTTTGCAGCTGCCTTGGGTTTTTAGGTGTCTTTCCCCTTTAGACTTCGAACTGTAATTACCAGTAGTAAGTGTATGTTTTTATTCCATCCCTGGAACTTTTCACACCTCTCGGTCTCACAAATGAAGCTTTTGTATATTTTTATAGAGATTCCTTCCAACGTGTGAAGTCTGTGAAAGATGGGAACTGCTTTTCTTCATACCTGAACTTAATATCATGTTCATATTCAAAATGCGAAATAATATCTACCCTCACAGAACATGAAAAATCACACATACTGCATTTAATACTTTTATTGAGACCTGAAAAATTATCTGAATGGTATTGCTTTTGATGACGACGAAGATTTGACAGGTGATGAAAGCGTTTGTCACATAATTCACACAGGTAGCTACCTTCCCCATTCTCTCTCCTACATTTAGGCGCCAAGTTATTTACCTGTGAGGGGTGGCACTTTTTAACATGTGATCACAAGCTCTCCTCTAGTTCGTATTCACAACCACAAACACTACAAACGAACATAATTACTGTCGATAATTAGAAAACAAGTGGTAGAACACATGTAACATACATAAACACAGAAAGACAATAATACGAAAGTTTCCGAGACCTGGCACTATTACTTTCCTTGATTAGAACACAAGTGGTAAAACACATACAAGCACACCCACGGGAAGAGAACCATACATGTACAGTAATACGAACGTTTCCGAGGGCTGGTACAGTCCACACGAACTTTTCCGAAAAGCCTGTGCGCGCGGGAAGAGAGCTAAACACGAACAGTCATACGAAAGTTTCCGAGAGCTGGCACAGTCCACACGAACTTTTCCGAAGCCTGTGCGTACGCGCAATACGTTCATGAAGACTTGATCGGTGCTGTCACTAGGCGCAAGTCTATTACCTTATCCCCCGCCTCCAAAACCTAGCCGGCAAATCACACACTCATCCTCAATGCAGCCAGCCTCATCTGAACCCGCAGCTTAGAAAAATACACAACTCTCACTCTCCACAAATACAATTTCTGTCGCCAAGTAAATGATTGTTTCAGTGTCCTATCTGTCATCTACGGCCATATCTCAACATCTGGCAAGGGATGCCGGCATGTGGTAGGGGCCCACCCTGCTATGGCCCAGTCTCCTGCATAACGGCGTACTGGAACACTATCCTTTCCAGCGAGGGCTGTGTTGCGGTAATTCAACCGCCTACCCATCTTGCAGCAGCATCTCTATATCTGGTCTCTGGCGACCATCACCATGGCTACCCTTCTCAAGGTAGCAGAAGAGATGTATCTGCGGGTACCCGGGGGGGGGGGTGGTCTGGGCGACTCCTCTAGGATATCGGCTGCGGCGGCTGTTCATGCCGTCAAAACCTGAACTGCACATCTTGTACTGGAACGGCTGAAAGAAGACTGCAAAACTTGTTTTTGACGTAATTTCTTAAAATGAAGTTTTCAAGAAAATATCTGCCTGTACAACTTTTTTAGGCATGATATTGTATAGGCTTTTGGGCTTGTGCCGTGTCAAGAAAATAAGATGAAATTCTTAACGTTTCGCAGAAAACTGTGTTCTGCGTCCTCAGAAGAAAAAGCATTAAGCCGTAAAAGCATTAATGACAACAATTTTTTTTGTTATTTGTTTTACGTTGTACCGACACAGATAGGTCTTATGGCGACGATGGGATAGGAAAGGGCTAGGCCGTGGCCTTAATTAAGGTACAGCCCCAGCATTTTCCTGGTGTGAAAATGGGAAACCACGTCTGTACAACTTCAAATGTTTTTCTAACAAGCACATTTCAAACTTTAACTGTGAGGAGAGACTTTAAGGGGAGGAGGCTGTATTGCGAGGTACACCCGTCCTCTTCATTCAAATGATGCACCTTGAAGAATGTCATCTAATGTATGAGGATCGCAAATATTAGCGCAAAAAGTTTGGACTTTACTCTACAGATGTCTCTACCAAAAAACCTGTCATGCCCTCTAGTGTGAAGAGAAACTATTAAAAACCTAAAGAATTTTTATTTTAAGGTTTACTACACTGGATTAATTATTCTTTGTTTTGGTATGTTAAAGTTGTCAATACTTCGATCTTTTCTCGCCAACTTAAGATGTTGGCCAATAGAAAATTTTGTGTATTTAATTTTCAGCCAATTACATTTATCCTGTAACTATTTAATTATCGAATAAAAACTGGGTGTGTGTCGGGCCTTAGCCCAGAGCTCTCTAGAACATTCCTCTCGGGTATACAAGCTGGTACCTTTTCGAGCCACTTTGTCTTATTGATCGTCTAGTTTACTGAGTGTGTGCTAATAGAGGCGAGGGCGTCTCGCCCTTCATCGAGTTTTCCAACTGATTAAGGTATTGGCAGCCATTTAATAACTATGTGACAGCCTCTGAAAGCTAGCTCGAGGGGAAGGATTCCAATCTTTAATAATGTATACATAAATTTCCAATCTTCAATTATGTAAATTTCATCTTCAAATGTAAATCTCTAAACTAGCCTAGAAACTAAGCCGAAATTCGGGAATAGAGAGTGTGACACCCTCTCGAGTTCCCTATCAACTTGAATCTGAGGTGACTATGCTTTCGTAACCGTTTTCTGTCTGTAGCGTTTGTAACTTAAATTTTCTCCATGTAGTCACCTCAGTAGTATAGGCTCAGCCTCTGTAATTTCGGGCCTGAAGCCCAAATAGGGTTTTGACCTTTAAGGCAAATTTCAAGGAGTACAACTATCCGCCTCCGCACCTTTTTGCTTTTCGGGCCAGTAACTTTAACTTGTGTTTTGTTTCCCACAAAGGCCCGGTAGAATGGGTATTCAATACTCCTGTAAAATTCTATCATTTATGTTAAGTGGCTAAACTGTCGAGTGGTTAAGACAGTGAATACTGTTTGAATTGTAGAATGCAGGTTGTGCCTCGAGAGGCCTGGAAAGTATAAATTTTATTGAGCGAAGGTGCTCTGATAGTAAATGTAAAAGTTGAAGGTTGCCTTGAGAAGACAGTTAGGGTATAAGGTGCGGAGCGCAGTCTCCTAGACAAATTTATAGAACATAGATGCTCTTTCTATTCTCGTAAGAGTTAGTGTAAACACTGAATTAGAGATGAGTCGTTCCTGACTGAACTGCTCCTAAGGAACTGCTCCTCGGGGTGAGTAAGTCTTCAAGGAAGGACTAGCTACGGAGTTGTAGTTGTTTAAGTCCCAACCGACCAATGAGACGCTTGCATGCGATATGAGCGGGACATGATGGAACTAAGAGTAGGAGTACACGGCCGACTTGATGCTTCGCTCTAGTTAGCTCAGCGCAGCGAGGGATCCATTCGGCCGTGAGGAATAAGACTAACCAGAACAGAAGGTTGGCCAATGGATAGTGAAATGTAAATTTGAATTGTGTAGATTAGTTGTTATGTAATACCAGTTGCGAAACAATAAAACTTCGAGTTTATTTATGTTAGTGTCGACATACTCTTTTACATTTTCGTGTCAGGAGGCCAGCTATAGAGCTGTAGTTCTTTTAGTCCCAACCGACCAATGAGAGGCAGGATGAGTAATTCTTCAAGGAAGGACTAGCTACGGAGTTGTAGTTCTTTAAGTCTCAACCGACCGATGAGAGGCTTGTATGCGAATTGAGCGGGACGTAACGGGACTAGGAGTAAGGAGTTGGAATAAGACTAACCAGAAGGTTGGCCCGTGACTCTTCTACAGGAGTGCACGAAGATAACTTTCTAATGAAATGTAAATTTACTTGTGTTGATTGATTGTATATGTGATACCAGTTGTGAAACCATAACACTTGGCGTATATTTATGTAAGTTTCGACATAATCTTTTACATTTTCGTGTCGGGAGACTAACTACGGGGCTGTAGTTCTTTTAGTCCCAAGCGACCAATGAGAGGCTTGTATGCTATTTGAGCGGGACGTGATGGGACTAGGAGTAGGAGTTAGAGTAAGACTAACCAGAAGGTTGGCCCGAGACTCTTCTACAGGAGTGCGCTGAGGAAACTTTCTAGTGAAATGAAAATTTACTTGTGTAGATTGATTGCAATAGGAAAACCATAAAACTTGGCCTAAATTTATGTAAGTATCGACACAATCTTTTTACATTTTTGTGTTCGTGATGTAAAGTACTCTAAGCTAAAATAGGCCTAATCCAAACGCACGTAATGTGATATTTAGAGAGTTCGAAATCATAGCCCAAGTTTCACAATCAACATATTAATAATGTGGAATCACTGAACTCATAGTTTATCGCCGACCGGTGTAGCATGACGGTAAGCACTGCTTGCATGTACCCGGACTCGAGAGGCGCTGTGGGTTTGAATCTCCCCATCGGCTGTTCTCTAAAGGTTTTCCGTAGTTTTCCCTTTTCCCTCGAGGAACATGCTAGAACAGTACCTTCTTCAAAAACCATGGCTGATTCCTTCCAAATCCTTTTCCAAACCCCCACTTGCAAGTGAAATTAATACCACGGTTCGTGATCGTATTCTGAGAATGAAGGCCAAATTTCAGAGGTATTGTAACATTGTTCCTGTAGACATTTAAAGAAAATCACTGAAAATCCAACCATTAACCATTTTATTCTCAGTAACCTAATTGCTATGCCCTTTAAAACAATCATGATTGTTAATTTTTAAAGGTACATTCGGCTGCTGTGGTGCGAAGCGCGAGCAGATATAAAAAACCCACGTGCTGGTTACGGACCATTTGTTGGCAGCCCAGCTGCCTGGGACTCTAGCGAGCGAAGTTACTGAGGGAGAAGAGTAGGAAGTAAAAGAACTGTTCATTTCAGGGACTGAGCAGTTCTGACACTAGTCCTTCTGGTGAACTACTCTCTCCCATTTCTACACTGAATGTTCCCTTTTGGAAGGCGGTAACGTTGTGGAGCAAAAGGTACTCTTGGATGATTGTATGTTGTGAATACCTTGCAAATGAAATTGGGAGATCTATCTCCTTGACTATTGGGTTGATGGAGCAATAGTGCTCAAGCAACCTTTGTAAAATCGGGAGCTTGAAGCTCAGATTGTTCATGGGCGATTTTGTTGATTTTTGCCCTTGATTTCTCTAAGCTAACAAGCTAGTACTGTACCTGAAATCTTGTGCTGCCGCTGAGCGAATTGTTTGTTAAAATTCCGTATCTGAAAAGAAACAAAAGAGGTGAAAAGAAATGTAACTTAAATTTTAAACCTTTTAATTAATTTTTTGATTGTCGTAGATAGACGCGTTCATACCCGCACCTTCTTTCACCTTTGTGACCCGCGAAAACACGGTAACACAAACTGTTAAATTATTCCCCATCACCGAGTGAGGCTATCTTAGCGCCACTCCCAGTGTCCACTGGAAGAGGCCCATGATGATTATCTATACTAGGATAATTTTGTGAATGTTGGCAAGACTTGAAAACGCACAGATTTCATTTGCGCTGTTTTTCAGGATTATGCAAAAAACTGATGTGCTTCCTCAAGTAACTCAATTTTACGAACTTTTTGCCACAGTGGAAACAGTTAAACTTTTCACAGGTTTCATCTCTACCTTCATGCTTCCTCTTAACATGTTCGTTCACGTATTCACGAGTCGCATAACTTTTATCACATACTGGACATGGAAATCTCTCTCCTGTATGCGTAGGTATATGTCTCGCCAAGTGATTCGACTGTAAATACTCTTTACCACAATACGAACACTTGTACTTGCGTTCCCCTCCAAAATGACTGCGAAGATGTAGTTTCAATACATGCAGATGCGGAAATCCCTTGTCGCATATGTTACACTTAAAATCAGTGTTACGAGTATGTGTAAACATGTGAGCCCTCATGTGCGATCGCTGGATGAAAGTCTTACCACAAATATCGCAGGCAAAGTCCTTCTGTCCTATATGTTTTGCTATATGGTAATTTAAATGGTGCCTCCTTCTGAAAGACTTTGAACATATTGTACACTGGAAATTCTTCTGCCCATTGTGAAGAAACATGTGAGTTTTCAAGCTTGCTCTGTGAGCGAAAGCGCATTTACAGATTGTACATTTGAAATTCTTGACGCCTGTATGGACTAGTTTGTGTGTCTTCAGACCATCCTTTTGTTTGAAAGATTTACCACATATGTTACATTTATGTGCTTTAACCGCATTATGGATATTGAGATGCACACCAAGAGCAGAGCTCTGGTTAAATTGCCGCCCACAAATTAAACAAACGTAAGGAGTCTCCCCTGTATGAATGCGAATATGAATGCTGAGATGACCTTTCTGATAAAATACTTTTGAGCAGTAGGAACACTCATACGTCCTTTCCTTCGAATGTACATTTAAATGGTCTCGTACGCTTCCACGATGGGAATATACTTTACCGCATATATCACAACGAAATTCTTCTTTTGTTGAAGCTGAGGAATCTTCGGCATCATGGGTATCCCTGTGAGATGAAAGAAAATAAGCATGACTTTGTTTATTCGGTCAGAAGCTCTTACAAAATATGAATGACACATTACAGTGAAAAATGGATAGAATATGTACAGTCATAATAAGCAGTAATTTTATATCAACAAATGCAGATACCAGCACACTAGACACAAAACAATACATGTATGCTGCCAGATTGTTCCTGTCTACAATTCAGCAACCTTAGTTCCAGGATTAGCTATTACTAGGTCATTCATTATATATCTAACAAGAGAGTTCATAACCATAGGTTGCTGTCTCTGTATGGAAGTACCACTCACACTGTCCACTGGAAGAGCCCTGTGATGATTCTCGAGCTCTAATTCAGAGACTTTAAGGGCTGACTTGCACTATACTAGGCTCCAGCAGGGCAGAGAGCTGTTGTTCTAAGTATTTTGGGCCGAGTGCCAATCCGAGTCGTATGTACCAGCTCTTATTAAGTTGACCAACCCTGCAAGGGTTTCCCTTTTTCAAACCTCTATGAATAGAACAAGGATGCCGCTTGTTTACAGCTTTCTTTCTAAGAACTTGTTCCATAATTTATTGCACAACTGTAGTCACTGAAAGCACAAACACATTATCAGGTGTCAGTCAGTCTCCTAGCCATGGTTCCGTACATAGTACAGGCCATTCACAGCAATGCTATTGCTGAGTTAATTGAAAGTGTTTAAAAAGTTATTCAAAGGACAGGGATGGCAATTATGATAATTCTAAAGAAGAGATTTTCAGTTCATCTTATACGAATGACTGTGAAATTGTACCTAAAGCCCCGGGTGAGATGGCAAAACATAGTGACTGGGTGTGACAGGCTTTCCAGGGGTGTTAGGAGAACTGAGATTCAAATATTTATATAATTCTGTATTGTAGTTGACTGTATTTTTGGAGTTTATGACCCAATGTTTTCCCATACTGCACTGGAAACAAATATTTATGCTACAGAACAATTATCGACCCACAAATGAAAGAAAGAACATGGCGTGTGATTTGCCACCAATGAAGATGAAATTAAGGCCTACTTTGACCTCTGCATTCTGATATTGAATTATATTGGAGCAATGATGAATGTATTGAGACCCAAAAAAGTGTGAAGCGTCTTTACATATCTAGTGAAATAAATTTCGTTTTATGGGTGTATTGAACTTTGAATAAACTAAATAAAATAATAAGGCCCGGTTGTATAAAACTTTTGATCTGAGTAACAAAGAGGAAAAATGGCTGCCAGTCAAGTTGAACTTCGATTTTCCGTTGTATAAACGCTAACCTAAGATCATCTCGTCTTGATCTAAGTTCAGATTTGACTGCCGAATATTCGTCGGTTAATCTCCTTGAACTTAGATCATTATCACTCATATTAAACACTGAAGTAGACCTGAAGACTTGAGAAGTGTTTCCTTGTATCGTATCTGCGTAAGAATACCGTACCTTAATAATATCGAGGTGTGTTATAAATATATTGAATGCTAGTAGTTAAATAACATTGCTAAAGATCGCTCTATTTTTTCAGAAGTGAGGTTATGTGAATATAATATAAACAATAGCCTACTGCTATACCAACATGTTGTTACTTAGTTTTCTATTATGTTTCAAGTTTACAAAACAAAGCATGTATAGCCTATTTTCTTTAGCAGGGATGTCAGATTATTCCGACTTTTCGTCTGATGAAGAAGAGTTGATTTTACAACGAGCTCCTCGCGTCTTTCGGCACAGACGGAATCCGATTATTGAATTGTGTGAAATGTTCAAAATAAGATTTCGTTTATCGAAAGATTTTGTGGAACGACTGGAACTAAAGTTAAGGGACACACTACAGAAACCTAGTCTAATAAATTATCCCCTGTCACCCATGTGTATGTTCCTAACAACTCTTAGGTTTTATGCTACAGTAAGTTTTCAAAGTCAACGGCTTTCTCTTTCAACTTTGATGTCACCATATAGGTTCTTTTATTTTCTATTATATGTTTGTACCTTGATAGTACAATATCCACCAGATCGCCCTTTTCTTTCTGTGTGAAGTTCCTTCCATGTTTACTTCGCGAGATTACAATATTATTTTCTTCTCCTTCTTCTTCGACAGTCACGGCAATTTCGTATTTCATTTGGTAACAGTCACGGCCAGGTCAATCCCACTAATTAAGTATTATCCAACGGGCCGAGCTATTTCGTATTTCATTTGTTTTGCGGTGTTGCCACGTCCAATTTTTTGAACTCCGATTACATTTGAACTACAAATGTGTAAACCGAGTTCAGTTTTATACAACGCGATGAAGTCGTAATCACAGTTCATTTTCAGAACTAAGTTCTTAATTGATCTCCAGTCAGATGTCTTTATACAACCAGGCATAAGTGAGTTATTCCACCTTTTCAATACAAATTAAATAGTGTTTATTAAAGAAACCTTTAATGGAACTAATTTTGACCTATTTAAAGATCATATTCAGCCATATTGCATGTAGAATGAAGTATTTGAAACACAGTTGTTTTAAAGATAGTCTTAAAACAGTTGTTTTGATGATAGCCTTAAAACAAGTTTAACAATATGAAAAATTGTTTATAGAATTTTATGAAAACTCATTTGTTGTAAGAAATTAGTTCACTTAGCTGTAGGAATATACAGAAGAAGTAGTCTTAAAGTATTATTCGTAGTATTCAAGAACGTAGATACAATTCAAAATTCATAGTCTTGATGAGATGTGGAAATGGGCATATGAGCATAGTGTTGTTGTGGTAGAGGAGAAGAAGTCTTATGCTATTCTTCTTATCACTACAAAGCGTACATACACTTTAAAATCATTCATAATCTTGATGAGATGTAGAATTGAGCATATATGCAAAGTATTGTCTCGGTAAAATGTGAGTTGAACAAATATATTATTGCAGTGGAAAGGAAATTCTATATAGTTGTGTGTCAAGAAAACAATGTAAAATATATTGAAGGTATCCATGGAGATTAATGACTTTTAAAAATGAAAGTGAAAAGACACTTGAAGATATGAATTAAGTTTAAAAAAAATATTATTTGTATTAAAATGGTGGAAAGAATTCTCATCTCATGTTGATATAAATGAAAGGAAAAATAAATAAAATTTAAAAAATGTAGGAAATATTAATGAAATTTAAGGGATGTAAAATATTGAAAGAAAGAAACGATATAAACCAAATTGTGGCTCATTTTACATAACTAAGTGTTGGACATATTAGTAAACTAATGTACTTGGAAGCAAAAGACATGAAAAAAGAAAAATACTAAGTTTAAAAGTTGAATAAATATATAGTTATAATGAAAGGTGTTATGAATGGATGTAAAAAAACTTAAGGTGGGGCTGAAAATTGAGGGAATGGAGGTAAATGCCTAGGAGAGCTGGAATGAATAGAATGGAAGATTGAATTTAGATCAGTTAAATTAACATTTTTAAGAATAATGAAAAAAAGGTCAAAAAGAATATTGGTTTTCTTCACATATTTCATTTTGGTTGTAACTAGAGTTAAAATATTGATCTAAATGTATGAAAAATTCTCTGTTATATCAAGTATTAGGCCTTTGTGTGATGTTTTAAGAATTTTTAGGTCTTGTTGAATATCGGTGAAATTACGGTTATAGCCATGCATATGCTGACCCACAGCCAAACATTTATTGTATTTAATGGCAGTCCAATATTCTGAGTATCTACTGATGAAGTATCTCCCTGTTTGATATAAGAAAAATTGCAATCATGACATTTGAATCTATAAACACCTGATTTCTTTTTGCTAGTGTCTTTACGTTGCACCAACACAGATAGATCTTATGGTGACAATGGGACGAGAAGGGCCTAGGAATGGGAAGGAAACAGCCATGGCCTTAATTAAGGTACAGCCCCAGCATTGGCCTGGTGTGAAAATGGGAAACCACAGAAAACCATTTTCAGGGCTACCGACAGTGGGATTCAAACCTACTATCTCCTGGATGCAAGCTCACAGCAGCACGCCCCTAACTGCATGGCCAACTCACCTGGTAACACCTGATTTAGAGAAACAATTAAATTTATTAATAGAGGTGGAGTTGTATAAGTTGTATGAATTCTTATTATTAGTTTTGAATGCTACATTTATAATGCATTTTTAAAGGTGTTAGTGATTTCGTAAATGTCCTTGTTAAAAGTAAAGGTTCAAATTATTGAGGCATTAGGTTTATCTTTCATTAAAGTAGTTGAAGGGCGATGTCTGTACTTATTAATTATTCTATCAATGAAAAAATTGTTGTATCAGTTTGATTTAGCAATGAAACAAATGCTATTTAATTCACTTTTTATATCTTGTTTGAACATAGGAATAGTTTAAGCTCCAGTGAAAACTAAACTATTGTAAGTGGCCCGTTTGTGGGTTATGTGGTGATGAATCATGATGGATTGTGGAAATAGTTTGAGTAGGTTTTCTGAAGATTTTATAACCTAAAGAATTTGGGTTTCTAGTGATGGTTAGGTCTAAATAAGTTTTGTTCTAGTTCAGATTCAAGTGTAAATTTAATATTATTAAGATTTAGAAGAGTGGGCTTGGCACTAGAAAATTTTTCATCTAAAATAACTTGGACATCATCGACATATATAAGCCAAAAGCGGATATTGTTAAAATTTTGTTTTTTTTCAATCTTGTTATGTTCTATGAAATGTAGGTAAATATAAGCTAGTATGCCTGAAGCAGGTGAGCCCATGGCCAAACCTTTTTGTTTATAGATGATAATATTATCATGTTATCCAGAATTAATTTCAAAACTGAACGAAAATCTTTGATTTCTAATTTACTTAAATGACTGTGTTGATTCAACTTTTAAACATTAGTATTTTTCTTTCTTCATGTCTTTTGCTTCCAAGTAGCTTACATTAGTTTACTAATATGTCGAACACTTGGTTACGTAAGATGAACTACATTTTGGCTTATTTCCTTTCATTATTTCTTTCAATATTTCACATCCCTTAAATGCCATTAATGTTTCCAACATTTTTCTATTTTTATTTATTTTTCCTTTCTTTTATATCAACATTAGATGAGAATTCTTTCCACCATTTTAATACAAAGAATATAAATTTTTTTACTTAATTCATATCTTCAAGTGCCTTTTCACTTTCATTTTTTAAAGTCATTAATCTCCATGGATACCTTCAACATTTTTTTACATTGTTTTCTTGACACACAACTATATAGAATTTCCCTTCCACTGCAATAATATATTTGTTCAACTCACATTTTACCGAGACAATACTTTGCATATATGCTCAATTCTACATCTCATCAAGATTATGAATGATTTTAAAGTGTATCTATGCTTTGCAGTGATAAGAAGAATATCATAAGACTACTTCTGCTCTACCACAACAACACTATGCTTATATGCCCATTTCCACATCTCATCAAGACTGTGAATTTTGAATTTATCTACGTTCTTGAATACTAAGAATATTTTAAGACTTCTTCTCGTATATTCCTAGAGCTAAGAGAACTAATTTCTTACAACAAATGAGTTTTCAAGAAATTCTATAAACAATTTTTCATAGTGTCAAACTTATACGTTTTAAGACCATTTTAAGACCAACCATCTTCAAAACAACTGGGTTTCAAGTACTTTATTCTACACATGATATGGCTGAAGATGACCTTTAAATAAGTCAAAATTAGTCCCATTAAATGTTTCTTTAATAAACATTATTTAATTTGTTTTGAAAAGGTAGAATAACTCACTTATTATTTTATTTAGTTTCATCTCTACATATGCCCAAACGTTTTGAGATTTACCACATAATATCTTCATTTTCACATCATTATTAGTTGAATTCAATTATTTTGAATGTGTCACTGAAAACTGTGCTTGAAAATCCTGGCTGCTGTTCTATTTATGGCATTTATTTCATAGCAGTGCACAGCAGTTCTGACTCGGTGGCTTATTTGAGTTGAGGGTGATTTAAATCTGATTTCTAACAGAGCACATGGGACCAATAAACCTTATATAATTGCTTTAAGGACATGTACTCTAATACACCTGTTTCTAGAATAATAGAAAATTATAAGAAATTATTTTATGCAGAACAGTGAGCTAAATAAATTAGAATTAGAAGAATTCATTAGAATTTTAACTTTTACATTGGATAACAATTATTTTGTAATATCTACAAACAAAGTAAAGGCCTGGGTTCACTGGCATCTAGTGTACTGGTGAATATTTATGTGAATTTCTTAGAGCCGAGTAAAATAATAATAATAAAAAAATACAGGGATTGAAAATGTGGTTAAGATACATTGATGATGTATTTGTTATTATCAATGAGCAAGAATTAAAACTTGATACCAGTAAACTTTAAGATTTATTCAATGAATTGGATATGAATATTAAGTTCACAATGGAATCTGAAAAGAATAAAACTAAATTATTTGGACATAATAACTAGAAATGATAACCAATTCAAATACCAAATATTTAGGAAACCTATACAAATTAGGTAACCTTTTAATTGGTGAGTTACCAGTTGACTGTTTGGCACCTTTGTTGAGTTTTTCATTCATATGTAAACAAAATTTTACAAGCCACAAGTTTTTACTTATCAATGGGGTGATTGGCTAAAAATCTTTATAAATGTTGGTTCTTTATAAATCTTTATAAAGTTGATAGAGTCGATCAGTATCATAGGTCAGGTATATCTTGACCTGTCAGAAGTGTTAAAAACAGTACATCGGACAATCAGGAAGAAGTTTAGAAATTCGATATAAAGAACGCATGAATGCAGTGAAGGACATGAACATAAGCATAACAATCATAGTTCCATGACCACAGAAAAGGACATGAAATTACCGTACACAGTTCAGAAAGGGAATTACATTAATATCTTGGAGTTAATGTTTATCTACTTCTCACAAAAAAGTAATAATAGTAACTTAAATTTCAATTAAATTTCTGCAGAAGAAAATGCATTGTTCAAATTGGCAAACTCATATGTTAAAAGAAAGAAAAATCAAATAACAATGAATCTATGAACTTTATCCCTATCAACTCTTGCAATAAGCATTAAGAAGTCACAACCATACTACTTTCCTCTTACCTGCAATCAGGGCTGAATTTAGCTACTGCAACACCTTTCGGTCCAAATAATTTTGCGCCCCTTTCCGTAAACTTGATAAGACAAAATTACAATTACTATTATTTATATATATATATATATAGTCAGATGCCTCTAAGGTTAAAAGAAAATGAAAACATACAACCCGTTTTCCAGTTATAGATTGGGTCAGGGATGGAATGAATGAATCTTGCGACGAGGATAGGAATTGTGCTGGCTGCCGAAGCCTGTTGCACTCCTCTGGGGCAATGATTAATGACTGACTGATGAAATGAAATGATATTGGAGTGTTGATGGAATGAAAGATGACAGGGAAATCTGGAGTACCCAAAGAAAAACCTATCCCACCTCCACTTTGTCCAGCACAAATCTCACATGGAGTGACCGGGATTTGAACCAAGGAACGCAGCAGTGAAAGGCTGATGTACTGCTGCCTCTAAGGTGAAATGTGAAACATTGATACCAATGAATAATAATAATTCTAACTGAGAGAGCAGACGACTGTCAACTCTGCACAATTTCACTACCCCAGCTTTTAAACATTAGCATGTAATCATGACGAGAGTCAACATTCCTATCGTCCATTAACTCTTGATTTCTGTGTTTCCAATTATTGAAGCCAGTTGTTGCAGACTGAGATGCTCACAGGGTTTACAAGGAGCACAAAATAGATTGTCAGCTGCAGTAATAAACCAGATATTCATGTTTCATAATGTCTCCATTTAAAAGCTTTCTTTCAAACAGCACTCGCTAATTGCCTGGATACATCTGCATAGAATTATAGAAAATGTCCTCATTCTGTTTCACACCACTTTGAGCAAAGTAGTCTCTAGTAATGTAATTCATAAGCCAAAAATAAGGGTAATCATTTGGTTTAAAAATACCTTCCCTTGATATTAGAGCGTCTTCATAATTTTCACTTATAGTTCCAACAGCACGCCAATGGAAACGCAACTAAAAGTGGGCATACACTCAACAAAGTTTTCTCTGATGTTACCATCATTTTTATTTTCGTCATTGCATGAGAAGTTGGATAGTGTGGAAAACAACTCTACATTCAGTGTTTGAGAAAACAATTCACATTCCCTCCCCTTCTTCCCTTCTGCTAAGCTGCGATAATTTGCGCCATTTACCGTAATCATTTTTGACTTTCCATCTCATGTTCATGACATGATAAACATTTAATAAAACTCTCACAAAATGAATAAAAAAGGCTTTTTCTTTTATGGACTTCTCCAGAACTCTTGGTATTATGGGAAATTAGCGGCCTTCTTAATTCACTCAACACGACACGGTTGTCTTTAGATGGTGTTTATTCGCTGACCACTCGACTAAGTTGCAGCCCGAAGTGATCTTGATATCCATATGCAGAACTGAGGGGGTTATGTTTCAACATTGTGATGGTATTTATAATAGCATTACCGACAGTTTTCACATAAGCAGAAGGAAAATTCCGTTATTTATCTCAGGAGTGTTCGCTTTTGAATACAAAAGTGCTCGCATTATGAAAACTAGTTTTCAAACGATTAGACCTTCTCGTGTTTGCCGCCCCACACATTTGCCACTCTGGTCCCACGCACATAAGGTCCATGCCTAAATATGGCTCTGGTTGCCACAGCTGATTTACATGCACAGTCCTAGAAGAAGTGTTATCTGAGTGGACCATTTTTTAGTTTAAGATCTTCGAAGATGAGAAAAATAGGCAATATGTAATAGCTATATTCCAATTGTTTGATGCTCCTTGTTTAAAGGGGCCTAATATCTAGGTCATCCACCTTGTCAATTGCTTAAGTAATGTTTTGATAATAATTGAACATCTAATTGTTTTATCATTTTAATCAAGTCTCTGGAATTTGTGAAAGAAGAGAATGGTCTTTTCTTGAAACATGTACAATTGAATGATATAATGGTCCTTTTAAAAGTATTAACAAGGCAGACTCATTATCTCCTGCATTTTTTTCAGTGCAGTAAGATTGTCACTGCAAGTAGTCATTATGGACCACTATAGGCTATTAATATGGTCAACTTTATAGATTTTGTCATATCCTGACATCACATATCTGACCAATGATTTTTCCATGCCCATTTTGTACCATAGAGACTGGTAATGAAAGAGCAAGTTCTTGTTTCTTTCCCTAAAAAGAAAGAATCACTTACCAATGTAGTCGATGCAAGAACCAAACTACTCTAACATCATGTACCAGCAGAAAGATGGAAAAAACCTGATTCTCTCGAAGTCCAACTCTCCAAAAGTGTATGGTGGCCTCATGCAGCAAGTTATACAATAATTTCCAAGTTTCCCCATCATGGCAGAGAGGGATGGATCACACTTAATTTGGTCCACACATCAAGTTGGTGCACGTCCTCTTAGTTGATGAATATGAACTTCAAACTTTCTGGGTATGTGGCCGAAGTGCCCAAGGTACCGCTGGCTTACATCGGTCAACAGTCTTGTCTTGATGCATCTCTCTGTGGGCGGAAGTGTAGAATAAATCCACCTGTTACAAAAGGTGACTATAAGAAAACCCACGGGCTTTCATCTTGGAAGCCTGAGTTGTCGACCATGGGCTTCTGAGTCTGGCAACGCTTTCACTTACTCGTGTCAGGCTCCTCACTTTCATCTATCCTATCAGACCTCCTGTGGTCAACTCTTGTTCTTTGCTCACCCCGATGGTATTGGATTTGCAAGGCCTAGGGAGTCTTCAATTTTTCTGATACTTTCATTCTTTACCTCCGATTGGGGTAACAGAGGATGGTTGTTGTTCAGTTGTACTTCCTCTCAAAACAACGTTCACCACCACTCAAGAGAGTAGTTGCCAGATATGACAGACAGAAGACATAGTCTAGAAAGGCTCAGGAAATTATCATTCTGACCATAAGACACTCAAATACAGGGCTTTTATTATTATTATTGTTATTATTGTTGTTGTACTGCAACGGTACACCCGCCCCGTTCATTTAAATCAAGCACCTTGTGAAATGACATCTTACACTTAAAACTTGAAACAACTACAGCAAGAAGTTTGGACTTCGGTCAACAGATGTCGCTACTAAAGTGATAAAGTAATTTTGTATTCCTAGGTTTACTACACTGAGTTGATTATCTTTATTTTTTGGTATGTTAAAGTTGTCAACACTTCAACCTCCTTCCGCCAAGTTTAAAAGTGGCCAATAAAAAATTTTCTGTATTTAATTTTCAACCAATCAGAGTTTTCTTCTTCATATTTAGGTTGTCCAATAAAAAAAATGTCGGGCTTTAGCCCAGATCTCTCTCAAAACTTCCTCTCGGGAATAAAAGCTGGCAATTTTTTAAGCTACCTTGTCTTCTTGATCCAAAGTACTGAGTATGTGCTAATAGTGGAGGCAGGGGCGGTTCACCCTTCATCGAGCAGTCCAGCGCAATAAGGTAATGGCAGCCATTTAATAACTAGGTGATAGCTTCTGAAAGCTAGCTCGAGGGGAAGATTTCCTGTCTTTAATTATGTAACCTTTAATTTCCAATCTTCAATAATGTAAACTTCATCTTCAAATGTAAATCTCAAAACTAGCCTAGGAACTTAGCCAAAGTTCGGGAATAGAGAGTGTGACACCCTCTCGAGTTCCCTATCAACTTGTTATTGAGGTGACAATGTTTTTGTAGCCATTTTCTATCTGCAGCCTTGTAACTTAAATTTTTCTCCATCACCTCAGTAGAATGGGATTAGCCTCTGCAACATCGGGCAGTGAGCCCAACTAGGGTTTTAAACTTCTAAGTGTCAGTTTTCAAGGAGTGCAAGTGTCTGCCTCTGCTGCATTTTGATTTGTGGACCCGGTAGAATGAGTATTCGATACTCCTGTAAAAACTTAGTGTCTTTTCTGTAAAGTGATTAGACTGTGAGAGTTTAAGACAGTGAATTCTGTTTATATTATAAAATGCAGGTTGTGCCTTGAGAGGCCTGAAAGTTGCCATGAGAAGGCAGTGAAGGTATAAGCTTTGGAGCGTAGTCTCCTAGATATTCATAGAGCATAGACGCTCTTTTTATTTTTGTAGAAGTGTTATTAGAACTCTGTAAAGGAATGTGGGAGACCTGTCTTCTTAACTCTTGAGCGTGTGGAGCAATGATGCTCAAGGAGCATTTGTAAAATAGGGAGCTTCAAGCTCAGAGGATTAATTGAAAAATTTTCTTGATTTTCTGATTTCTCCTACCTTGTATTTGAACTACTGTACCTGAAATCTTGTACTGTCACTGAGTGACTGGTTTTGTTAATATCTTGCATTTGGAAAAAAAAAAAAAGGTCCAAAAGAAATATAACTTTGACTTTTAAAGCTTTCAATCAATCTTTTGATTGTAGTAGATAGACCCATTTCACCTCTGTCCACCACAAAAACATGGTAACAATTATTATTGTACCACGGGTACTCCTTCCACAGCTAGTTAAACAGTGTGCCTTCTCTTAGGCCATCTATGTAAACAAACTTGAATTTGTGAACTCCCAGAAACTTTTGTCGTCTACAGGTATAAGTCTCTACCAGCGATTTATTTGCTCCCTCTCATGGGCTAAACTCTAATTATTTCATAGAATAATTTTTTTGTTTGATGTTTGTAAACTTGGTTCTGAGGATTTTTTTTTTTTTAATGTACCAAAGTTACCAACACTTCAGCTGGTTCACCCTTGATTGTAATCAACCTATCAAAAACTTGGAAATAATTTTTCTAGCCAATTAAATCCAGGGGTGTGTTTAGGAATCTAGCCTATCAGTAAAGAGTGCTGGAATGTTCCCCTTATAGTACTATAAAAGCAGGGCACTTTAGGGCAGTATTGTCTGAATTGCTCCAGTACTTGGGAGTGTGTCATGTCCGAAGGGGGGCAGGAGAGAGCCCGGCGTGAGGAAGATCCAACAGAACAAGTTAATGGTAGAATTTACTTAGATGTGTGATAGCTCCAGAGGATAGTTTGAGGGGAAGGATTCAATCTCTTTTCTTTTAATCCAATACTACAATAAATGTAGAATTTCAGCAAGTCTGTCCGACTCGTTGGCTGAACAGTCAGTGTACAGGCCTTCGGTCCAGAGGGTCTCGGGTTTGATTCCCGGCCGGGTCGGGGATTTTAACCTTAATTGGTTAATTCCTGCACCTCGGCGAGCCAAACCTGTCCTGGGATATCCCGGCACTAAAAGCCATACGACATTTCATTTCAGCAAGTCTGAGGACTCTGTTCTATTCCCTACAGGGAAAAATGTAATGTACGGAAATGAAGAGTGATGACCCTCTGCCATATCCCATTCGACCTTGCATGGGGTGATTAAAGTTTTCAAAACCTCTAAATTTCGTAAATCTTTTTGGCACTAATGTTTCTCATTTAGTCACCCTGTGTAGTATTGGATTAGCCTCCGTATCATTAGGCCATAAGCCCACTTAGCATTTCAACAATATCTTCAAGGAGTGCAAGAGTTTCGCTTCCTTGCCTTTTCTTTCTGGCCAGTCGTGAGCAACCTTTTTCTTTTACCATTAAGGTCACATAGTATGGGCTATTATGTCCCTGTACATTCATTTAAGAGTGTAAAAGTTTTCTTGTGTTGTTTCCATTTAGGAACAGTGATTATTGTGAAATGAATAAGCTCACATTGGGGCAACTGTGCACGAACGCTTTAATGCAAGGTGGAATTTTAATGTGCATTAAGAAACTGATGCCTCCGAGAGGCTAGACTATGGTATTGTGGAGCTCAGACTCCTGAGCAATGTAACTTCTGGGATTTTACAATGCTTGGTAAAGCTAAAGGTTCCACCTATTCAATACAATAGGTGGAACCTTTAGCTTTACCAAGCATTGTAAAATCTTGAGTCAATACGGACAAAAAATGAAGTTTTTAATACTAAATAACTTCTGGGAGCAAATCCTGACTTATAGAATATTTGTACCGTCAAGAGCAATAACGCTCTTTTCTATGTAAATCAACCAAACTGTTAATTATCGCAAGCTTTGTACCTGAATTTTGGACTTCTAAGTCTGTTACTGGTAGAGCTGGCGACCTCATTAATAACCTGTAATATTTGTCAGTTATATGTTCAGATTTTCTATTTTTAATCCTCTGTGAGCCACAGAAATCCCATAGTAATTATTATTATTATTAATGACGATGATTTTCGTTTAAAGGGGCCCATCATCTAAGTCGTCTTATTGGCTGAATGATCAGTGTACTGGCCTTTGGTTCAGAGGGTCCCGGCTTCGATTCCCAGCCAGGTCAGGGATTTTAACCTTCACTGGTTAATTCCAATAGCTCGGGGGCTGGGTATTTGTGCTGTCCCCAACATCCCTGCAAAGCACACACCATACAAAACATCACTATCCACCATCTTAATAACACGCAGTTACCTACACTTGGCAGATGCCGCCCACCCTCATCGCACGGTCTGCCTTACAAGGGCTGCACACGGCTAGAAATAGCCACACATAATAGTCATCATCCATTTAAAAACAATTCACAATGTTGTGCCCAACTAAGGAGTGCAACTGAACTTATTTAGCAGATGAATTTACTTTCTTCTCTTCCCAGAATCTCTTCATCCTCCCGCTGAGTTCTTCTTCCGTCCTTCCGTCCATGCAGTGCTGGTTCTCTTCTTGAGTATTTTTCCACCAAAATTATTTTTGTTCACCAACATTCTAAAGCTGTCCCATATAATTTCACCTGTTATGCTGATTTTTTGAAGGTCTTTTTCAATTTCAGTTAACAAATTATTCCTGACTTTTAAGGTAGCTATCTCGTCTCAATTAGCTCACTAGTCGACACGTACTCCCCGGCCCTCTCGAAGATTAGCTCTCCATATACGAACTGTGTTCGAATTGTGGCGAAGCTATCGAGAGCTTGGTTCTATTTTCAATTTCAAGATGACTAAAAATTGGTCACTGGAGGAAACAAAACTGTTAATTGAAATGTATGAAAGTTGAGAAATTTTGTGGAATGTGAAATGTACCGATTACCGTGACAGAGTGAAGGAACATAAAACTTTAGAGGAAATAGGAGTGAAGTTTTTGTGTTTTGGAGTTGAAGTTCAAAGAAAACTTCACAACTTAAGGAATCAGGTAAGTATGTTTAATAAAGTTGAATTAAGAGTAAATTGTTAGTTTATATTTTATTATAATCACATCAATTTGCATAGAAATAAATATATTATAATGATTGGAGCCTGGTTATTATTATGATAATAGCAAGTATATTGTGACCTTTCACATAATCTGATTTAGGGTTCAAAGTTGTTGATGTGCCTCGGCTGGTGTCACGCGGAGATGCAAGGAACCCCACTCGAGGGACGTGCAAGTTCATAGAGTCTGGTCACAGGATCTCACCGTTTAGATTTTCGAAATCCAACTGACGCATGAGAATTTATCCAATAATGACTTAAAACTATACTATACTATAGTACTAAACTTAACCTACTAATGAGAAATCGAAGAATAACTCTTTTCTTGGAAGGATGTTCTGTTTAATGAATAACATATCATGGAAACATAGTTACAACTTAACGGAAAGCAACATAAATGGATGTCTATTTTAACATTAGACTGAATATAACTGCTCAAAGTCCCTAAACTTTTGTTGGTCATCACATGTCACCACATTAAATTCCATTCACAAATAAAAAATAAAACATGTTGGCTTCGCTATCGATCTTAAAATTTCAATAAAATAACAAACAAAAAAACAACATTCAAGATGCTGAAGGATTAATTCCATTATAAATTCATTAATCACATCAATTGTCCTTTGGTTACTAAAATTAAATTAAAGAAATTTTATTCATTAACATTCATGTTCACTAACCCCAAAAATGAATGTCTTTCAGTATTCCGATATCTTTTAAGTCATCACCTAATTCGAAAAGAAAAAAAAACTAAATAAAAACAACTTGGATGCTCCAGTGATATGTTCTCAACGTTGACACTAATACCAAAATGTGATCAATAATTAAGACTACATTATGAACCTTCTAATTACTAAAGTCACGTAACAAGTCAGAAAAACAGCCTCTTTCAAAATACTGCAACAGCTGCATCTGGATAACAACAAATTCCTGACGATAAGGACATCAATAATGATAATAATTCCAACTTCCGATGACTCTGCAGCCTCTGGTATTTTCCACGAACAGTCCTGAAAAATCTGCACTCAATGCTTACTACCAAATCTGTGATCTACCAAAGAATATTATTTAGCAGGAAAATCAAGCTATGCATCACTCAGAACCATATTTACACATTTCACCTGCAACATGGTTTTCACTTACATGGTGTCATTTATTATTGAAGATTCTAATTCATCCCTTCACATCTGTGCATAATCCATTCACATGAACTCTTGGGCTATCGCATTTTTTACGCCTATCACATAAGCAATTCTGGTATTCCTTGAAAAACTTATCACAAAATTGTATTCATGCTTAAGTAGGCTACACAACATTCATTACCACCATTAAAATTCACATGCATGACGAACATCAATTCACACCTCAATAAATATATCACCGGGATCTTTTCGAAGACAGCATCACATTATTTAATGAACAACCCCAATGAATTACTATCCATCAAACAAAACATTAATTATTTACTTATCGCGACGATCCTATTCAAAACCCTTCTCACTTGTATGTGCATCATGCTCAATAAATTCTCAATTCATTTGCCGAATATTCAAGCACGTTATTCTCGAAGACTACCTTATCCATGCATATTAAAAATCAATATCAATGTGATAATATCATCATCTTATTTGCAAAAATTACATATATGACATGAAAATCTAATGTTGGATGATTCTAATTTTACGCACATATCAACTATCTTATGGCCAACTACTAATAAAACATATCTACATAATGAATCACACACCGAAATTCACTTATGATGACCGTATCTTAGTAAAATGCAGCAATCATGAATAAAAATCTCCTGCATAATACCTATTATTAAGCGCTTGTACTTAAATATGTAATAGACAAAAGATTATAATTTTCCCAGGATTATGACAAAAACACAACATTTCTTGACCGTTACGGAATAATAATTGACGATCGCACGGTATCAATCAAGTTGTTTTACCTTTTACATGCCACATTTTTGACACCATAAAAATCAATTCTACACTACTTTAAGCATCTACATAGCAGAATAGATGGGTACTTATGGGTACTTATCGAACTGGTGGCTTTGGGAAGTTGACGTCTTCCATCTCTCAGATTTTAGCTTTTATCATCTGGCATGCATCTCAACATTTTCTGTCCCTTTGGGACCGCTTATTATTTTAGTGCATCATTATCTGATAATTTGACGTCATGGAATCAATTCTATTCATATATGGTGACATCGTAATACCTGAAACTTGTAATGAACAGTTAGTACAGTGTCATATGCATAAATGGCATTTTAAATATATTGAGTTAACACTCGCCTTATCTAAAGATAATAGATAGTGTATATCTTTTCCCTTTCAAAATTAACAATTCATGCTGTTCATATTTCTTTTACAATTATAATTGCCTTTAATCCTGCTTCTTTCTAGTCGTGTGCGATACGTCTTATGACCTCTTAGAAGAAATGTTTTTGTCCCTATTGTCTTCTCAAAACAAAATCCACTTCTACGGCACAATAATAAAAGTTGGTTTACTTTTAATCATCTTCTGAATGCTGTGGCCTGTAATCTCCCTCCCAGATGATTTTGACATTTACCGTATAACCTCTCTGATACATGACGCTCTTGAAATCGTTGATCTTGGCAAAGGAACATGTTTAACAATCCGTCGCCTTCATAACTCGACATTCCAATTGACTATCTCAACATGGGTCTCGATTCTCGAATTATATCATAATAGATAGATAATGTATGACCACCGTACATGAAGTGAGCTTGGCCCATTTGATTCAACAGATTCCGTGGCCTCCACTACACATTTTCTTCATTGAGGTTCCATGCTATCTATCGATATCTGTTTATCTTCCGCTGAAGAAAATACAATATTTATTCAATCTCGTCATACTATGACATTTTGTTACCGACCGTCACGAAATAAAATACCACCAAGCTCGATAGCTGCAGTCGCTTAAGTGCGGCCAGTATCCAGTATTCGGGAGATAGTGGGTTCGAACCCCACTGTCAGTAGCCCTGAAGATGGTTTTCCGTGGTTTCCCATTTTCACACCAGGCAAATGCTGGGGCTGTACCTTAATTAAGGCCACGGCTGCTTCCTTCCCATTCCTAGCCATTTCCATTCCCATCATCACCATAAGACCTATCTGTGTCGGTGAGACGTAAAGCAACGTGCAAAAAAAAATTACCACGGGGTTCTGAGCTTGAATTCACCGGTACCTTCAATTCGTTTTCTGTTATTTATTCAGCTGAGCAAGTTATTTCATTTACTGGCGTACTTGGGCGTAGGACGACTGGACGTATAATGACTGGATGTATGATTTCATTAATTTTATGTTATCATAAACTTCCAATGTTCTCCTAACTTTAATCCAACAGCCATTGGAAGGTTACAATATAATATAATATAATAAATATATACAATATTTAAATTAATCAAAAATGTGATGCTCTCTATTGTTTAAAGTATCTCAAGAATTGAAAAATTGAAAAACAGAAAGAGCGGTAGCAGGACAGATGACAGTTACCAAAGTAGATTACTCTCTTTTTACATAGAATAATCACAGCTGCTGCAACTTGTCAGTAGTAGTGTGATGACATTTCAACTACTCTCCACTCTCTACAGATGCACAAGTGGACAGGGTGTGACAAGAACTTGTGAAAGTTATCTTGGCGAGTGACTCGCCGGGTACTCTCGATAGTTATTCGGGCCGAAATTAACTCTTAAATGGACAACAACCTGAGAGCAGATATCGAAAGTTATTCTCCCAGTTAATCTCAAATGGAAAGCCACCCTTAGTCATCATCTTCTTTGCATTTTTCCATTTATGTGGGGTCTACCTTCTAGCAATGTTTCCTACACTTCAATCATTCCATAGCATCTCGAGGGCTGAGTTTGGTGAGCCGTATGTCATCTCTCACCCCATCCAGCCAGCGTGTTTGAGGTTACTCTCAAGGTCGGCGACCCTCCATGTTCAGTTGAAGGGCAGTAACTGAGGTTTCACTGCTACGGAGTACATGCCCATATCATCGCAGACGTGCTTCACGCATTTTCTCTCTGATTGGGGAAATCTTCAATTTCTTCCACACAGCATCGTTCCTGATATGGTCTAGTCGAGTGAAGCCATTGGATCACCGCACCATCTGAATTTCCATTGCATGAAGTGCCTGTTCGTGCTTCGATGTTTTAGGCCAGCATTCAGATCCATAAAGGGCCACCGGTCTAATCACTGTGTGGTACACTTTAGATGCAATGGAATTTTCTTATCACACAGGACTCCAGTAACTTGGCACCATTTCATCCATGCGGTGCTGACCCCTGTTTTGACATCAAAAATCGTACTGCAGTCTGAGGTGATGCATGACCCAAGGTATTTGAACTGGACCACTTTATCAAGTTGAACCTCACCTACAGTGATCATGCTATCAGTTTGGTCACCACATTCCAGGTACTCCCTCTTCTTCAGATTGAATTTCATCCCAAATTCTTCAAGACACATCTTCCACTCTTATACTTTCTGTTCAAGGCCCTTATATGTCTCATTAGCTAACATGACTTTGTCTGCATATAATAATGTCCATAGATGCCTAATCTGGATGTCATTTATGCAGAGTATGAAGAGCAATAGGGACAAGGCTGATCCTCGATGGACACCAACATTGATTTGGAAGATATTGGACATTCCTGCTGCACACCATACTGAACTTGTGGTCTTTCGGTACAGAAGTTTCAACCACTTGACATAGCCTTCAGATACACTGTATAGTCTCATTCCCAGCCAAATGAGATCATGTGCTACTCTGTCAAAAGCCTTTTCCAAATCAAGAAAGACCAAGTGAACTGTCTTCCTTTTCTCGTGATGTTTTCCATCAATAGATGAAGTGCATGGATGGCGCCTGTTGTTCTACTTTTTTAACAAAGCCACACTGGTTAGATGAAACAGTTATGACGTTTCGTAATCTTGCATCAAGAACACGTTCAAAAATTTTCATAGTTTCATCGTTTGGGTGAAAACGGTGCATGTCGCTTAGAGGGTACAGCCTAGCATTTATATCCAAATGAAGAGGGGTCAACTGCATGTTGATACGACAAAAAATACCTCAATGAAGTCAAATAAATATTAAAATTTATTTATTCCACCTATTCAATACATAAATAGAGATTTTAATTAAGAAATTAAATCTTGAATAAAATTACAGGGACATGTTTCGCCCTTTAATTAACCCTCTTGGAGCCAAGAGCCGATCTGGTCGGCCGCTCCCCATCAGCTGGAAGAGGCCAGAGCTCCACCTCCACTCTACTACTGTAAAGTGCCAGGCCGTTTTCAGTGGAAATACATGTATTTTAAAACTCGCGTATATCTACCGGTGTATAGCAAATACCGGCATGAAATTTTCTACATATAGACTACGTAGAATAAGAAACTGGTTTGGAGTGATATAAAGAGTCAAAGACATTTTATTGTTGATTTACAGTTGTCGATAACGTTTATTTTTAGGAAGAGAAAAATATTTTCGCACTTTCTCTTTTAATATCTACTTTGAAAAATAATTTACGATACAAAAGAATATAGGTAATTATGTATAATGTATTTCTAAATACAATGCTATAGAATAACTAATTTGAACGAGAAAAATAAAACCGTAAAAAATAAAAATTCAAACCTATGTCACTAATAAAAACAAGACAATTTTACTCACCGATAAAATTCGCGTGTATGTATCAATGTTTGGCAAATACGGACAACAAATTTTCTACGTGGAGACAACACAGTATTAAAATAATTCTGAATTATTAAATAAGTAAAAAATAGTAGTTGATATTATAGTTTTTTGTTTTCAGAAAAAATAGTTTCTCGTTTTCAGTTGTAGAAAAATAATTTTACAATACAACAGAATTTATGAAATTAAGAAATGTATGGCACTAAAGCCGTGATTTATTTTGACCTACTAAGCGACCGCTGCTCAGTTCGGTACCTGCAGTTTACGAGGTGAATCATGGTCAGTGAGACGGATCCTCTCAGTAATTATTCTTGGTTTTCCAGACCGGGGTCGCCCTCTCACCCTCAGATATCTCCTCAATTCCAATCACTTAGAGTCACTTAGATTGAGTGAACCTCGAACCAACCCTCAGGACCAGGCGAAAATTCTTGACCTGGGCGGGAATCAAACCCATGACCTCCGGGTGAGAGGCAGGCACGCTACACTTGGTACGCGGAGACCGGCATTTAGGTAATGATAGAGACATGTGACGATAAGGTTTAGCAGAGAGTAAGTGAAAAGTAAATTGAAGTGTGATATGGGCAGAGAATCAGACGGTAGGGCATGTTTAGATCCAAGAACTTCCTTGAAGGAGACAGGAGGTTGAGGAATGTTGTCGGGTTCATTGGCACAAATTTCCACAAAATGTTCTCCAGAGACATCATCATCATCATCATCATATTCGTTATCACTACTTTCATCTACCACTGCATTCAGAGTAGCTTTAGTGCTGTTAGACACAATTAAACGTCTCTTCTTTAGCTGCGGTGATTCCGTGGACGTGTCCAGTATAATTTTGACGCTACTCTCTGAACTAAATTCCCTATCGCTAGTCGATAAATCATCCGTGGTAACTTTGCACTGTTCTAAATACTGCATTAATTTATTGTCATCAATACCTGCTGAAAAATTATCACGTGAACAACATACCATTTTCCTGTCACAAATCCACTCACTGCAAGGAGCAATCTCTTACTGACCGATTAGCAGTATTTGTAAACACAGGAAACGACTCTTGTGAAAGGTACAACACCCTCTTAGAACTGCCAAAGCAAGGCCAGGCACACAATAACATGTAGCCCCTTTACTACAGGTTGTAACAAAAGTATGCACGTCACTATAGGTTGCCTCAAAATTATGTATATCACAGAATTTTAAGCCGGCCGATGTAATCGGCTCTGGCAACTTCCGACTGGATTGTTAACGGCCGACCAGATCGGCTCTGGCAATTTAAAGGGCGGATGCTCGCACTACCACCTGGCACCAAGAGATTTAAGGGCATCTTCAGCCTTAATCTCAATCTGAAAAGTAATTAATCAGGTACCTGATTGTATTAAAATTATATATGAAAGTGAGGATGATGTTGGAAATGTGCTTCAAATGGTGAGCTAATATTTAACACAGCTTCTTACCATCAAGCACTCTTCTTCACTCGTGCTTTTAGAAGACTACAGTTTTATCTCTTCGCACGAGAGTTACAACAGTCTAACCATTTTTATATTATTATAAACCCCACTTGTTCTAAACAGCAGAAACGTCTCTTTACTAATTTTTAAAAATTGTGTTTAAACTCCACTCAAAGTTATTAACTACATTCTTCATCATTATCCTGACTGTTCAAAACCCGATAATTTTATCTAATACCCTCAACCATCAAAAGGCCCCGCTTTACTTGTTCCACCATAACAATTTTATTATAAACTTCACTTGAAGTGAGCAACGGTAATGTCTCTTTACTAGCTTTAATATGTTTTAATACTCCATTTGGAATTATCAACTACATTTTGTTAAATCATTATTCTAACGCTCTCAACCTCCATAGGGCGCCACTTTACAAGGTTTAACGTAACAATTTACGTTCTTATAAAATTACCAGTATACAATTTGTTACCAATTTTTAAACAAGGACATTCAAGAAAGTGTATAAATTTATGACTATTTGTTTTTAAGACTTTATTAAGGCTTCATTTTAAGAATATCATAACTATTGTTAACCATTTGCTCACCATTTGAAGCACATTCCCAAGATCATCCTCACTTTCATATATAATTTTAATACAATCAGGTACCTGATTAATTACCTTTCAGATTGAGATTAAGTCTGAAGATGCCCTTAATTAAAGGGCAAAACATGTCCCTATAATTTTATTCAAGATTTAATTTCTTAATTAAAATCTCTATTTATGTATTGAATAGGTGGAATAAATAAATTTTAATATTTATTTGACTTCATTGTACATTTCAATACGGACCAAAACATGAGAATTATAACGTAAAAAATACCCCAACCGATGTGTTGCTCCGCCTGGCGTCACGGGCATTTTATACCTACTGCCAGGGTTTCTTGAGGCCGTCCCTGACATGGGGGAACAGAAGGCTTTTGCAGTCGCTCCTAACATGGAGTACAGATGCTGCACGCTAGTTTTCGGCGGCATTTCCTCCAACTGAGGGACCACCACGCTCCCAAAGGAGCTCCTCCGCCCACAGCCGTTGACTCCTTCAGAGTGTTAGGTTATTTCCCGCTGCCCAGCACTTGGCGTAGAGGCCCTGGCTGCATGGTCTACTGTATTACTGTGGCAGGATGAAACCTAGCCAGACATTTTATTCTTGACTTTTAGTGAGGAAGCATAATTAAATATCTGTTAAGTAAGTTTTCAATGTCCATTCTTTGAATGCAGCCATAAAATTTCAGACGTCTTTTTCTAATAGTAGGCTATCTGATATTTTCTCATAGGAGAACTCCTTTTCACCAACACACCTTCTATGCATACTGGGCCAAAGATTTTCCTAAGGATTTTCCCTTCTTGTTTTTCTCTAGTTTCAGTTAGTGATCTGCCTCCAGTTATAAGCTATAAATTTCATTTTTGTTCTGTATTGAAGTGCAATTATGATATAATATACAGTATCAAGTAAATGATATTACATCAGTCTTGGGACTAGTTTTAGCCACTTAGTGACCATCTTCAGCCAAATAAAAATTATTAAACTGATTATGTGATAGCTAAAACATATGTATACCAGACAAATACAATGTTGCAGGAATAATTATAACATTAAAATACATACAATAACAAAAATTATGGTTATGGTCTTCTTGTCATCATATGATGCCTTTAAGCTGACTTAAGACCTCAGGCAAAGAAGTAAATCTCTAATGTCCTTTTTTTTTTTTGCTAGGGACTTTACGTCACACCCAGGCAGATAGGTCTTATGGCAACAATGGGATAGGAAAGGCCTAGGGTTGGAAGTAAGCGACCATGGCCTTAATTAAGGTATAGCCCCAGCATTTGCATGATGTGAAAATGGGAAACCACGGAAAACCATCTTCAGGGCTGCCGACAGTGGGATTCCAACCCACTATCTCCCGGATGCAAGCTGACGGCCAACTCGCCCGGTCTCTAATGTCTGATGTAGAACAAGCACTGACTTGCTGGAGGAAGCAGGCAGGCCATGTGAACAAAGGAGTGGATAGCACTGCTTTGTCAATTTATTTCTTATAATATCTGCCTCCAGTGATCAAGGTTTCTGATGTGTTTAATGCTTCAGGCTTAGTTACACTGTCTTAATTTAGCATTGTGAGATATTGATTTTTTTTTTGTTCCTTTCTATGTGATTTTATAGGCTTTCTGTAATTTAAAAATTCTCTCCCTGCTTGCTTATAATTTAATCTAGATGGTTGGATAATTTCCCCTAAGTATTTGAAATTATTTACTCCAGCAATTTTGACAAACATTACTATTATTATTCTTTCTTCATTATGTCCAATGTTAGTTTGGTCTGAGGGCTCCTCCTCCTCTTACTTTTCCCAAAATCTCTTCATGATTTTGCTGTGGTGTTTTTTTCGTTCTTCTGTACAATAATATTAATATTATTATTTATTTCACAATTTTATACTTAGTACAGCTTGTATTTTTAAACATTAAGTATAAGAAATAGAAGTTAAGCATAATTTACATACACTTAAAACATACACCTTCATAATTGTCTTCGTTATAGAGGTTGCAGCCTTTTTCTATTTATGGACTGTACTGAGCATTCAGGAATGTTCTGACAATGTAGCATGTCTTCAAATTTGCAGCCGTTTGTGCCACATTGTGAGTCTATATAGGGAACTTTAGTATCTGTAGGTTTTCTGGAAATTATTTTGGTGTGAGACCAGTGGGAGAAAAGAGAAAGGGAAAGAGAAAAAGAAGAATTGTCACTCTGTCTTGTTTCCTTATCCTTGCTACTACCATAGCCAGAAGAGTATATTTGTTGAGCTTCTCTCTTTATTTTTGTTGCAAATTATGGTTATTCAGGATAATGATGTCAATGAGATGTGCATGGTGGTTCTTTTTGCCTGGTCTATTATGCGGAGTTGTTTTATCTGATGATAATAATAATAATAATAATAATAATAATAATAATAATAATAATAATAATAATAATAATAATAATCGTATGGCCTCAGCTACCATGTGCAGACATTTCAATTTAATGCCATCTGGCTGTCTGCTCATCAATTTCGACGTTCCGTTTTACTCTAGGCCCACTAGATGGCGGACCGAGTAAATTGAAACTCTCTTGGGTGTCTATGGCTGAGATTTAATGAATTTTGTCGGGTAAACACCACATGTGTCACCAGAGATCTTTTACATGCCAACATCGTACGACATGGAGTGCCGAATGGACTTTCTTCCGCCCTTCAAAAATGCGACTACCTCTGCCGGATTTGAACCTTGGGATCCGGAGGCCGACACTCTACCACTGATCCAGTAGAGTTTAAAATTGTCATTCTCCAGTACACTTTGTGGGAGAATGTTTTTTTCAGTTTGCTATACGTCGCACCGACACAGATATGTCATGATGATGAAGGGATAGGAAAGGCCTAGGAGTGGGAAGGAAGTGGCCATGGCCTTAATTAAGGTGCAGTCCCAGCTTTGCCTGGTGTGAAAACCACGGAAAATCATCTTCAGGGCTGCTGACAGTGGGATTCGAACCCACTATCTCTCGAATGCAAGCTCGACCACTTGCTCGGCGGAAGTATTTGTAGTAAGGCACCCCATTCTGGATCGAAGATCGGATCAGGGCAATTTCTTGGTGTATAACTTTGGTTATATTATTGTGTCTGTTAGTTTACGATGTTGGTGCTAGTCACTGATGATGGGCTCAACGGTTTCTGAGCTGCTGTTGAATTTCTTGCAGTTTTCATTTTTAGTAGTAGGATCTTTGAAGATGTATTTCCTACAACTCTTTGTAGAGATCACTTTGTCTTGGATCACCTGGTTGAATCTCTCAGTTTCTGGAAATATCTCTCCCCTAGACAGCCATGAATTTGAAAGTTCTTTGCCAATTTTAAAGCATTGCTCTGGTTGCAGTACTTGCCATGAAGATCTTTACAATCCCATCTCTCTTTCTTCTCCCTGTGCAGGATGTTTAGGTCTTTTATATTTATGTGGCATTCGTCTAAGTTCAAAGTTGTTTGTCAATGTTCTAATCATTGCTCTGGTTCTGGTACTTGCCATGAAGGTCTTTACAATCCCATCTCTCTTTCTTCTCCCTGTGCAGGATGTTTAGGTCTTTTATATTTATGTGGCATTCATCTAAGTTCAAAGTTGTTTGTCAATGTTCTAATCATTGGTCTGGTTGTGGTACTTGCCATGAAGGTCTTTACAATCCCATCTCTCTTTCTTCTCCCTGTGCAGGATGTTTATGCCTTTTATATTTATGTTGCATTTGTCTAAGTTGAATTTTGTTTGTCAATGTTCTAATCATTGGTCTGGTTGTGGTACTTGCCATGAAGGTCTTTACAATCCCATCTCTCTATCTTCTCCCTGTGCAGGATGTTTATGTCTTTTATATCTATGTGGCATTCGTCTAAGTTCAAAGGGATGTAGTTTAGATCTGCTTCAACTGCAGTTCTATGTAGAATGCTGTCATCTGTCTGGCAATGAACTATTCCTCAGGTTTATTACTTGTTGGTTCTGCAGAGCTATAACATCAGGAATTCCTCTACCCCCTCTCTTCTTCACATTGTAACTCTCTTTATGCATGAATTAGGATGCAACATTCTGGACTTAGTAACAGGGGCATTACTGGGGGGTTAAAACATGCCCTCCCATGGAAATTTTACAAAAGGAAAATAAATAGAAACTTACAATAAACTAAACTGTCATTCAGAGACATAACTGTAGAACTAACAGATCTGTTCAATATATTTTCTACGAAGGTCGATCAAATATAAACAGGATTTTTGTTCCTCAACATCAACATTTGGTAGGACTGCTATGCTTAGGCGGGACCGTTAGGAGTGTTGAGAGCATGCTGTTAGATTTTTCCTGCCATTTCGTCAATAACGCTCACGATGTTGGAGCAACAGATGCACCCCTCGACTGCACAATGCATAATTATAACATTTCATGCTTGTGAAGGAGTTACAGCGGCGGAAATTTGCCAGAGGTTGACTGCACAGTTATAGTGATCAAACATTGTCAAGGAGGCGTGTGTTTGCCTGGCAAAAAAAGTTCAAGGAAGGACAAAAGCGTGTGGAAAATCAACAACAGGATCGCTGTCCTTGGACCAGCATTACAGACAAAAAACATTTGTGCGGTTAAAGACATTATTGCTGATTGAAATTTTGCATAAGTGATGTACAATCAATGCTGCTTACTACTGCGAGCTGTAGAACAAGGCAAGGGTTGCATATCGCCGCAAAAGATGAGACCAATCGATTTGACGGGTCATCCTCCTCCACGACAATGTGCGGCCCCATACTGCAGCTCCAACTGTCTCCAAGCTACAGGAAATGCACTGGACTACACTTGATCATCCTCCTTACAGCCCAGACTTATTGCCCTGCGATTTCCATTTGTTTGGACCACTTAAAGAAACCCTAGGAGGGCAACGATTTGAAGAAGATGAGAGCGTGGAAGATTTTGTGCGCAACTGGCTGGTGACATGACTCTGTCCTTTTTATGATGAGGGCATCAAAGAGCTGCCCATATGCTGGGACAAATGCATTTCCAAAGCAGGAAACTATGTGGAAAAATAAATTGGAATTGCCTTGTGTTTTTCAATAAATGAAGTTTTAAAAAAATTCCGTTTATATTTGATCACCCCTCGTAAGAAGTCCCAAAAGTTATATTTTACATTGTAATCTGAACATACCATTCGCTGAAAAACTGTTGACCTTGATAGTATTGTTCCTGATCTATATTTTAATATAAGTTTTTGTAGTGTACTGTTCATAATTCACTTGTATGAGTGTCCTTATGATAAGTCTTGCACAAGCACCTTCTTTTTGTAACTATGCTACTGTCCTTATTGCTGATTAATGTTTTCTAGATATGTTTGAGACCAGTTTAGAATACTACTTTTTCTTTTTCCAAATTTGGCCAACTTTGGACCGCACAGAACTTAAGGCTTTTTGATTTTACTCTCTCCACTTCCCAGAACCTCTTCATTCTTTCACTTCTCGACTCTTCTTTTGAACTCTCTTCTATTGTGTAATTCCAACTTCCTCTGCATCCCTTTTGACCTCTTCTACCCCGCTTGCAGGAGGCCTTTAACCCCATGACATATCTGAAAATCATTTTGGTCAATCATTCATTCTTACCAGGTGTCCGTAGAATTTCAGCCTTCATTTCAGCACTGTGTCTGTGATCTTTTCACTGGACTTGTAGAGCTTCTCATTTCTCCTTTTCTTCCAAGTCCCATCAGTAGTCTTCTGCAGTCCTTATTATCCTCCTTTTTATTACTTTATTATTATTTTCTCCTTGTTTCATTGAGGCCACTTGGACCTCATGGTTCCTAACTCTGGTCAGCTTTCTTCTTAGCCCAGTATTCCTTCATCTTTGTGCTGTGGGTCCACTTCACTCCCACTCCAGGACGCAGGACGCAGGACGCAGGACTGGAGAGTGTCCGATATTCTGCAGAATTCTAAATTTATCCCTGTTGAATATATCCTTGGAATCAATTTTTTTAAATTCAAAATCTTTTCAGACCAGTTTCATCCATTTAGCATTTCTCCCCTTCCCTATAGAAATGAAGATTCTTGAAGTCAGTCTCGTGTTGCCCATTCTCACTATGTGACCATAGAAGATAACTCTCCTCTTTCTCATGGCTAATGTTATGCTCTCTAAATGTTTGTAAAGCTCATTATTGTGCCTAATTCTGTACTCACCTCCCTCTTTAAAGGGGTCCATGATTTTTCTCAGGATCTTTCATTCTTTCAGTTCCAAATTCCTAAGTTGTCCCTTTTTAACCATGTTCAATGATTCTGAGGCATACAGTACCGAAGTCTTACTACGGTTTCACAGCATCGAATAGCTAGATCTTCACTAACGTTTGAGGTTATCCATTCTCCGAGGTATTTGTGCGGGATTGAGCTGGGTGCATCTCTTCTGTTGGTGATTAACTCCGTTTTGTTAATGGCAATCCTCAACCCTACTTTAGCTGCTGTTTGACTGAGGGAGGAGAACTGAACTGTAGCTTCCTCCATATTTGATGCTAGGAGTATGAGGTCATCTGTGAAGGCCAGGCAAATGATGTTTAACGTGTCCTTCTTGAAACCAATTCTCAACCCCGAGCTGTCAGGTAGAGTTTTCGTCCATTCACGAATGACTTTCTCTAGATTATTATTATTATTATTATTATTATTATTATTATTATTATTATTATTATTATTATTATTATTATTATTATTATTGACTGAAGATTACAAGTACTTATTATTTGGATATAACATATTTAGAGGAGATGTTTGTGTCCAGGATATCCGTGACACAGGCAGAGTTATTATAAATTAACTGATCTCACTCACAGGTTTTCAGCAGTTCCTTTGTACAATCTGGGCTTCTGACATTCAAAGGAATTTTTTCCCTCCAAGATGTCTTCATTCTGGAAGAAAGAAAAGCACAGTTTCCATGAAAGATAGAAGACAAAGATGTGTTTATATTAGTAACAGCATGTGTGAACTCCTCATTTCCTATCCAGATGTTTGAAGAAGCTTGACAGCGCTCAGTGCTCCTAGATTCCTATCACCTCTTGCTCACATAAGTGAATGACATAAGGGTGAGGAGGAACAAAAGTGCTAATTTTAGTGAGTTCAAGTGCGCATAAAAGCGTGTAATGTACAGTCCATCTCAAACTCTCCTTGTACTGTGCACGCAGCAACACTTCCATGTCACCTAATGCCACCTGTGAAGTTCGGTATAAATGATTTACTTAAGGTGACACTTCGGAGATAAAAATCAATATTTTGGTGATTTTGGTAAAACTTTATTTATGACTGAAATTGAAAGGATTTTCTTTTTTCTTGTCACAAAGTTATTCCACTGAATTCAAACAATTTATCACTATAATAATGCTTTGTTTACCAATTGTAATTTTACATTTAAATCCCATTTTTCTCCCATAATATTCTGCCAAATGTAACAAAATTTATACGGTATATGTATCACAGCTATATTAAGAAACCTGCATATGGAATTTTTGATTGCAGAATATTTTCAAGTAGTAGGGATTTTTAAGTCCAAAATTTTAGAACATAAAAATTACACAAACTTTAGTGTGATATATCTCCTTGTATACATTATGTACAGAAAAATAGATATGTAGAACTTTTAAAAGAAGTATTATCTACCTAATTACAAATTTACATTAACATGTTAATTAAATTTCATGAAGAAAATGGAATTAAAAATTTCAAAACCAAAAATTTATTTTGAAAAACTATTAATTGTATATGAAAGAAATGTTCGTGATATCTCTGATTTTATGTAAGTGACATTCCCACAAAGTTTTGTGAAAATCCATGCATTAGGTAAAAATATCCTTTTATCTCCAGAGTGTCACCTTAATTGCACTTGAATGACTGCTAACTTGAGAAAACTGTAATTCTATATGTCCCAGCAGAAAACAACTATGTTAGTGAAGTCGTTTTGATAAATATCACTAAGAATGCCAACAGATTAAAAATGTTGGTTTTCCAGATCATTTTAAGCTGTCAAATTGCAATTATTTTGATGAGATGAGCAGAAATGGGAAGTAATTCAGTAATATTTTCTTAGTAATTTTTTCTTGTAATTTACTTGAAATAAAATTGTATTCATACATTCTAGTAATACAAATACAGTGAATCCTGTTTACAACAGAACCTGCACATAGTGGAAACCTAGTGTTAACAGAAATATTCTATGGCCCCATGAGATTAACACTAAAATACAGGATATCCAAAAGTACTTGTACTTAGCGGAACCTTCCCAATGCAAAAACGGAGAATGTTCACCAGTACAGGCGGAAAACATACGATTTTATCTGTGTAATATTTAATTCATAATGAAAGCGGAATTGTTTACAAGTTTTTGAATTTATAATAATGTTAGTGGTTATACGTCCCACAAACTATGTATTTTTACAGTTTTCGGAAACGCCAAGATTCAGAATTTTGTCTCGGAAAGAGTTCTTTTACATGCCAGTAAATCTACCAACATGAGGCTGATGTATTTGAGCACCCACTGGGCTGAACCAGGATTGAACCTAGCAAGTTGGCATCAGAAGGCCAGTGCCTCAACCATCTGAGCCACTCAGGTAAACCAGAATTTCAAGAACCAATTAATTTATTTTCAAAGTAAATAGAAAATCATTTCAAATGGTAAAAGTCATTAACTAAAATAAATATGACAGAAAAATATAAGTTTGATAATTCCAAGGTATTGTGTTTAGTTTCACCGAATGATGATGTCTCTCAAATATAAAGTTTCGAAGCTTCTACCTAATCAATATTTTATTTATGTACCGGTTTCGACCTTGTGAAGGTCATCTTCAGCTGACAAACATAACATGCAATTAAAACATCACAAATACAATAAGAATGCCACATAGTATAGGTAAAACACTGCCAATTTCCGAATATTCTTCGTCCTATCTTAAGCAATCGTCTACGTTAAATGATATGAGAATTAAAACTTAACATTACTGTTATGTACATGGATGATAAATGTTTAAAATGCATGTTCTTAAATTATAACCATTCACTATTCCACATTAAAACTTAAAGCTAGATTGAGTAAAACATTTTGAGACACAAACAAGTTCATAAGGCGTATTGTATTTATGTAACTATGTTATATCATGTGATCAGCCATGTTTGTTTACTGATGTTATAATGGTGTAAGTTTCTTGAAGAAATGTAAACACTTATGTTGAAGTCATGGTTGTTGTCTGGTATTTGATGATGTGGAACTTCATCGATCTATATTGGAATGCTTGCAGTCATGTCAAAAAAATTATAGTTTTACCATAAAACTTAGTAGAATTTGTGTAGAATTGTGGATAGATCGTTAGTCTTATGACGTGCTTCCCTTGATCTTTATGTTACCTAATTTTGTTAAAATGTCATTACGTGTTACTTGATTTAGACATCATATGTTATATGATTGGTGTGTGCTCCTGAGTAGCACACACCAAGAGTCAACAACAGCAATACTAAATATGTCCAACAACACAAAGTGAAGAGGGAGCTTTCACGCTAATCATATAAGTTTTCTAACTCCCCAGCTATTTCCCACCAGTATTCAGTCAGGCTGTTATACTCGGTATGCAGCACTAATCCCATCTATCGGAGTTGAGTGGCAGCATAAGAAACAAAGAACATCACAACAAACAACGGTCAATGTAATGTTATTGTTGCTCAATGTTATGTGCTTTCAATTTTGTAGGCCTTCACATTTAGTTCTCTTCCGACTCTGAAATAATACCACTCTCATCATAGTCGGTATGGTCAAACTGAATAAAACATAAATGATCGGAAATTGTATTTTCTATAACTTTTGTTATGTAGTACTTTGCGATAGGTCCAATAACATATTTAAGAATTAAATTTTACGCACTTTCCCCTAAACTACAATTTTATCCAGGGTGAATAAAAATTGTTTATAGCTTACACTGTAGTTTCTTATTCGCCAGCTATATATACTGATTTACATTAAATTCTGTTTACCCATTTTCTCAATGGCTCGGCGTTAATATGGACTTAGCAACAAAAGTACAAATTCATGAATATCTGTGTTATCATAACCAGTACGGTAAAAATGTATAAGACATAAATGATCAGAAATTTAATTCTATATAACTTTAGTTATGTAGTATTTATTGATAGGACCACTAATAATATAAATATTTGAGAATTAAATTGTAGGTCTTCTAAACTACCATTTCATCAGCGTGAATAAAATTATTTAAAGCCTAGATTGTAGTGGCTCATCCCCCGACTTTACATACGGATTTTCATTAAATTCTCTTCAGAGACAGAAATTACGGAAAAGTAAAAAATGCACTTCCTCGTTACTGTGGACATGACCAATACAGAAATGCCATTCTTTTCAAATTCTTAGCAATGTACAGACAAAACTCATATTTTATATAATAGATGGTGGCCTAGTTGCACTTCCTCTTAAAACATGATGATGATCCTTGTTGTTTAGAGGGGCCTAACGTCTAGGTCATCGGCCCCTACCCTCTTAAAACAGTAATCACAACCAATCTTGTTGATTTTTCTTCTTCTGTTAACTGATGGAACCTTGGTACCTCTCCGCATTTACTGTCGTCTCAAAAAAAAAAAAAATCCTATTATTCATCTTGCACTAACAGCACACCAAACACCAATGTTCCTATCATAATGAGGACTTCATAAACACCATTAGGATTTTCTGCACACCAATAGCGAGTTATGACTGTTCACAGGACCATTAAGATGAAACCAGAACTTTTACATACGAAAATACGGTGTTGCAAAGAAAACTGTCTCACCATATTAACAGTTGAGATTCAGACATGCGACTGATGCTTGCCAGGTCTAGAACTATGCGCGTGCCTCCCATACAGCAGCTTACTTCTCGGAGAGCAAAACGCCGTTCTTAGTTCATATGAGAGACCCTGTTTATTCCTTTCCCTTGCAAGCTTTTGTGTTATTCCAGCCCCAAGTGATTTCCATAAGCCACCGTTACTCAACTGAGGATATAAATTCATCTCGCCTCATCCCCGACCCCATATCAAGAAACAGGACTAATAGGTAGACAAACAATTTATTTAGGAACACGAATACTTAAATGTGAACAAATCTGAGATAGGAAGAGTATGCTTAGTACGAACTAAATAATGCAAAGATATAACTTAATCCAGCATAATAGGAAACCAAAATTTTACACAGTTAATCATCACTTATTTTGCTTTCAGCATCTTTCCTGGAGTAATGCTTGCACATTTTATTTCCAGGTTGGAATATTTCTTCTTCTTCTTGATAGGGGCTTTACGTCGCACCGACACAGATAGGTCTTATGGCTACGATGGGATAGGAAAGGCCTAGGAGTTGGAAGGAAGCGTCCGTGGCCTTAATTAAGGTACAGCCCCAGCATTTGCCTGGTGTGAAAATGGGAAACCACGGAAAACCATCTTCAGGGCTGCCGATAGTGGGATTCGAACCTACTATCTCCCGGATGCAAGCTCACAGCCGCGCACCTCTACGCGCACGGCCAACTCGCCCGGTGGAATATTTCTAGCGGGACAATGGAGGCCCCAGTTGGTAATTCCATCCTTTCCTAAAATGAATGGAATACAGAATTCAGTGAACGAAAGTGCCTCTTCCACCTCTGTTTCATTACCATCAAGTTTCGTTGGTTCAAGTCCACTTCCTCCTCCGTTTCACCCAAGCATCAATGTATCTGTTCAGTGGATGCCACTATAACTTGTGTAAATTCACTAAAACAGTCACAATTTCACATTAAACACAAGCATAAAACAAACCTTGACTCATTACAATGTGTGAAATGTGAGTAGCACTGTTACTCGCTACTGAGTGCACCGCTCACCAAACACACACTGTCGTGCCTAATAACGGAGTGAGCGTCTTGGTTTTCAAAGATAATGCAAATGACTGACACAATCCCTTCCTAAAAATTTGTTAGGAAGGCAGAAGGAGTTTCAAAGGTAGAGGTCTTGTAACATTCCAACAAGAAGCAATACACTACAAAGGTGAGCGCCGCGCTCAACACGCGAGTAACCACAGATTAAGACTAACATTCTGTAAAGTAATTGTAATTTTAATGATTACTTGTTGTAAAAGTAGTTTGTAGCCATAATTGAGTAAAATATTTCTCAAGTAACTGTAATCAAGCCCAGTTTCTGTTTTCTTGCACTCTTCCCGTGACTAGAGATAGGCTACATTACCAGCCCTGCTTGTGGGGAGAGGGAGTGAGAGTTTATTGCCCTTGAATGAAAATATTTAAAATGCTTCTACATATAGACTTGTTATTTTTTAAAAGCGCATTGTGCGTGATTCATACCCATCTTTATTATTATCTAATCCTGCAGTTAGAGGTATCCAAGAAATAAACACTAATTGTATGTTAGATTGGATTGACTGGAACTCTGACCTCTCCAAAATCATAACTAAAAGTACTGTTGAGATTGGTTTATACGTAACGCACTTCTGTTTTATGTGCCAGCCCCACGGTGTACGGGTAGCGTGCCTGCCTTTTACCCAGAACTCCACGTTCGATTCCCAACTAGATCAGAGATTTTTACCTTGGTCTGAGGGCTGGTTTGAGGTCCACTCAGCCAATGTGATTATAACTGAGAAGCTATCTGACAGTGAGATAGCGGCCCCAGTCTAGAAAGCCATAAAGAACAACCAAGGGTATTCATCGTGCTGACCACATGATGCCTCGTAATCTGCAGTCCTTCAGGCTGAGCAGCGGTCACTTGGTAGGCCATGGCCCTTCGGGTCTGTTGCTCCATGGGGTTTGGTTGTGGTTTTCAGTTCTGTTTCATTCTTTCTTTACACAACTTAAAAACATGTTAATTATACCCAGGCGCAGCTTCATAATATGATCTGCAGAGCTACAGAACCACCAGAATGAAAGATGTATAAGGCATGATCAAAAAGTTTCCATTTGAGGGCATTGCTACAGCAGACATGCAACATAGCACGACTCCTATGTGGGTATATAAGCACGGACATACAGGCAGTCGTGTCATACCGAGGTGCGTGCATTAAACATGGCCACATGAACTATGGTGACCAAATGCATCTAAACAGGACCAACGTGCTGTCCTTGACGATGTTTGATCACCGAACTGTGCAGTCAACCTCTGGCAAATTTCTGCCGCTGTAACTTCTTCACGAGCATGAAATTTGATAATTATGTGTTGCGCAGTGGAGGGGTGCACCTGTTGCTCCGACATCATGAGTGTTACTGACCAAATGACAGGAAATATCTAGCAGCACGTTCTCCCCACTCCTAAGCATAGCAGAAGCGCGGGGCCAGTCCTACCAACTGTTGATGTTCAGGAATAAAAATCCTGTTTATATTTGATCGACCTTCGTAGTAATTTTATTCATGCTGAGACTCTGTTTAGAAAGATAGAATGGTTTAGAAATGTAACTGGATTAAGACAGGGCAATTTTGTTTCCGATGGTTATGGTTCAAATTCTACAGGAGACAAAGGAAGCATATGGGGACAGGGAGATGAAGTTATTACTATTTGCTGATGATATTGTGGTCTGGAGAACAAACAGCAAAGAAGTGCAAGACAATTTGATGCAGTGAAGGAAAAAATTGTAAAGTATGGTGTGGAATCAGGGCAGAGAAAAAACAAGACCATAGTAATATCAAGAGGAGAAAGACAAGGGAAAGGCATTATTAGAATTTGTGGTCAAAGCCTTGAAACTGTGGACAGATTCAAATACCTAGCGAGTGAATGAATGCAGAATACAAGGCTGGATTACCCAGAGGGTGCATTCTACCAGAGTGTAAGAAACCTTGTCTGGAAGTGTAAAGAGATCAGTGGCATGCACTGAACCCCATCTACCCCAGCGCTGCTGCGATATTGTCCATGCCTGCTGCTTTGCCATTCTTTAGTTGTTTAATCGCCCTTTGGGTCCCTGTTCTTGATGGTGGTTCTGTACTGATAGCAACATCTTCCTGCTCTTCTTCTGTCATCACCTCTGTCTCCTCTTCCTCGATTGTTTCACGATTCAAGATCTCCATCTTTCTAGCTGTTCCTTTTGTGTGGACAATAATCTCCCATCTTTAGCTTTCACTGGCTTGTCAGATCTATAAAACTTTCCTGTTTGTCTCTTGGTAATGTGGTAACGGGTCTTACTATCATTGTTTTGTGCTGCCATCTCAGCCTGTGTTGCAAGATTATTGATAAATGCTCGTTTGTCACATCGAAATCTCCTCTTCACTATTTTGTTAAGTTCATTAAAGTCAGTTCTAGCTTGTACCTTCTCTTCTTGTGTTCTTGCGGTATTGAGTCTTTTCTTACATTCCTTCCTTTGATTCACGGCTTCCCATGTCTCAGAAGTAATCCATTCCTCTCTTCCTCTCTCCCTTTTGCCTAAGATCTCTATGCTCTATGCTCTTCCAATTATGTTCAATATCTTGTCCTCCTTCCTCTCTTAGCTGTTGGAATCGGTTACTCAATTCTAGTGAAAAATATTGTTGCACCTCCTTATCCTTTAGTTTATCCCAGTTATACTTTATCCTCCTCTTCTGATGTATGTGCCTAGTACTTGCAAAAATCTTAGTCAGAGCGTAGCTACTAAGTGATGGTCACTTCCCACATCTGCCCCCCTCTTGTTCCTCACATCCAACAGGGAGGTTCGCCATGTCTCGCTGATAGTGAAATGGTCGATCTGATTCTCCGTTCTATGGTCAGGGGAAACCCACGTCACTTTATGGCAATTCTTATGAGGGAAGATAGTGCCTCCTATCACCAACCTGTGGTTACTACAAAATTCAATAAGTCTTTCACCATTCTCATTTCTATTACCTATACCAGGGATGACGAACCTATGCCACGCGTGTCACTAGGTGACACGCGAACATGATTTCGGTGGCACGCCACATGAACATAATAATGTTTTAATATACGTCTTGTTCTATAGACAATACATATCTTATAGTGCTTCACGAGTAAGAAATAAATATCGAAAATCTAAATACTTGTTCCATTCGGACGTGCAATATGGCAACACAGCTACACTGATAGATCTGAAAGTCAAGTGAGATAAGTGTCGTTTTCTGGTGGTTTTATATACGGACCTTGCAAACATGTTTTCAATGCCGAAAAGAACAGCAACTTAACAAAGGTAATGACCGGATTTTTCAAGAACCGTAGACAAGGTTATTCGGAATAATAGAAATATGTATTGCCATGCGTTCAAAAGCAATTGTATTCCCCCTCATTTAATGTAAGCGCTATTTCGAGACTAATCATTCAAATGTTTGTTCCATGCCAAATGAAGAAAGAGAGTTCGTTTCACAAAATATCGAACTCTACACAAAACAAACTAGTTCTTTTGTATCATACATCCACCCTAGGAATAATATCAGTGCGGCTGTTATATCTGTCTCACTGGATAGTACAGCATGCATGGAAAACCACTTTCTGACGGTGAGTTCTTGAAAAATGTCCGACACATTATTTGAGCACTTCCCTAACAAACAACAAATAATTAACAGAATTAAAGGGATGCCAGCCAGCTGAACTGCTGTCAAGGATAGAATAATGAGAATGAGTGAAGAAGTTTCTGAGCAATTGGAAGTTAATTTGTATAACTCCCAGATGTATGCAGTATGTTTTGATGAAAGCTGACTTTCTTGTGGAGATGTGATGAGGGAGAAATAAGTAAAATTGTTGAGCATAAGAACTATAAACATAGGAAGATAATGAAGCTAAAGGAGGAAGTGAAGTCCATTGGCAATATTAGTCATTTTTATATCTAATATTTATTTTCTTACAGTTTGTTTTGCGTCGCACCAACACAGATAGGTCTTATGGTGACGATAGGAGAGGAAAGGCTTACGAGTAGGAAGGAAACCGCCATGACGTTAATTGAGGTACAGCCCCATTTGCCTGGTGCAAAAATGGAAGACCACGGAAACCATCTTCAGGGCTGCCGACAAGGGGGTCTCGAACCCACTATTTCCCGGATGCAAGCTCACAGTTGCGCGCCCTAACCGTGTGGCCAACTCGCCCGGTAATAATATTTATTGACGAAGTGTGTTACAATGGAAGCTTATTATTTATATTTTTACAAATAATATTAGGTATTCTAAAAACTTACATATTTAAAAATATATTTTTTGCAGTATTTGCAAAATACGACCACGGAACATGCAATCAAATGTATTTACAAAAAATATATCTAAAAGTAAATAAATCAGTAAATAAATAAAATAAATAAATATTATGAAACATAATTGGAATTTGGAAAGGAAGTCGCGGTTGGGGGAGGGAGGTTGTTGGTTGTAGCAATTTCTTAACCCTTTCAGACCGAGTACGCACAATTGTGCGGGTTCGTATTTTAGTTATCCCTGACCGTATTTGATGTTTTTTCGGCGCTACACCGGACTGCAGTGATTGTGCAGGACACGTGGCGTGTATTTCAATTGATTTTAGTATGCGCTTGACCTCCAGGGCGAAGGAAGAAGAGTTTAAAAAGCACAGTTGATCGGCGAGATGGCAGGAAGCAGTAGTGCCGAAAGTAAGTATTTATTTACTGCGTTTATATTAATCTACAAGCATTACTGAATACCGGAATATATTCAATGAAGTGTGTACATTGGTTAGTGAACGTAAATTTTGAAGCTACACCATCGTACGTGATACAACGAGGTTTTGAATTTTGATACGCACAATTGTGTGGGTCCTGTTTTTCGGATGTTAGTTTTTATTTTGTAAAATAAACTATTAATATGTGTATTGAGGAGCATTTTAGTCAGTTCTTGACGTACAAACAAAAATTCACACCTCCAGTTTTCTTTCAGGTCTGAAAGGGTTAAAGGAAAATAACAAGTGGCACAGTTGAGAGTTGAGAATAATAAAGCAGACTTAAAATGGCACACTAGTTGGAAAAGGTTCGCCATCCCTGACCTATACCATGTTTTCCCATTATATTTTCTACTCCTTGGTTATCATTACCACCTTTCGCATTCAGGTCTCCCATCACGACCGCAATATCCCTTTCTTTTGCCTTTAACAGGGTTTGATGTAGCTGACCATAAAATTGCTCTTTTTTTTCTTCTCCTGACTCTGTTGGTGCATAACACTCCACCATTGTAATTGGTCTAACTCTTGATGCAAATCAAGCTACTACAATCCTTTCTGAGACTGGGTACCATTCTATCAAACTCTTCCTTGTCTTTTGAGTGATCAGTAATCCAACACCCCCTCTATGTTCATCTTCTCTTCCCGAGTACAGCAGCGTGTCCCCTTCCTGGGTGTTTATCTCACCGAACCGAGTCCATCTCGTCTCACTCAAGCCTAGTATGTCCAACCTGTATCCCTTCATCTCCCTAGATACTTCAGCCAATCTTCCTGCCTGCCACATTGTCTGTACATTCCACATTCCAATTCTTGTGTCCGATTTCATGCTAAAGGTCAAATCCATTTTATCCATCCAGCTTCTATTCATTGATGTTTCTGTAAGAGGTTAATCTTGGGCGTGTAGGTTATTGGCCTTCAGCACCCAAACCCTGGTGAAGGGGCTGCCTTCTAAGTAGCCAGGCCTACTGATTTTCTGTCGGGGTTTCTTCCCTTAGCATTTGAAGTTCCCACTTCTAACTACAAGGCAGCAGTTCCTGTTCTATTTTCCCCGAATAGGAGGGTTGCCTATTCCGTCAGTTCCACCGTTCCGAAGTCCCTCTTCTCCGCCTTCACTGCCGTTGAGGTCTTCACTATAACCCTGGCAAGGGACCCTTACATGAGACTACCAGATGGGTCAGCTGGACCAAGATTTTTTAAAGAGGTGTTATTCCTCTATCACTCCCGCTTTGTCCCGACTTGTGACAGGCAGAGCCCGGCTTCCCAAACATTGGGCCCAGGTTGGTGAGTTTACAGAATTTTGTATTAACATTTTCCAATTATTCCTTAGGACGCTTTTTATAATGTTTAAAAAATTGCGAACATCTAAGCCAAACCAAGTACAGCTGTCTCGACAACCCGCTCGCACTACCACAGTTCAGCTTCTCCAGCGAGCTGCATTTCCTTGCCAGCGCGATAGAGAGCTACCCCCGGCGAAATTTAAGGTCGCTTGGATGATGCACTTGAAGCTTCCTCGATGCAGAGCTGTGGCCCCTCCCCCAACAGCAATTTACGGCAACAGGCCAGCTAGCTTAGGTAAGGGGTGTTAGTTTTGATATTTGACACTTGAAGTCTTCAGCGCCACACACTAGAGACTGCAGGGAAATTATCAACATCTTAACAGTATAGCCACTTGCACATCACCTTGCTAACAAAAATAGAGCCAGTATATGAAATCAATTGTAATAAGGAAGAATATATTTTAGTCTTGGGTTTCGGCATGTATACAGTTTTTTTCCAGCAATTCATTGATGGGACGTGTAGAGTATGTGTTCTTATAGCCACAGAAAAATACTTAGGTTGCCCAGCATGAACACAGAGTTAAGCGCGAATGGTTGTCTGTAATGGTGGTATATAGTGAATTTTTATAGTGTTCCTCTTGGATTATAAGTGAAGGTTTCGCGAGTTCTGTGGCATTCTTCATGAATATAACGTGTGTTATACATCATGACAAATATTTTCCCTCGTTTGTTGTTGATTCACGTACACTCAGTATGCGAGTGAACTTCAACGACAGTAAAATACCAGTTAAATTTTGCTGATTAGTTTAGATTAGGCTTTTTAAGTAAAAAACAAATAGTCCCAGTGTATTTTTTGTGAAAACCATGACTGTACTATCACGAAGCGTGACCAGATGAAACTGTAAGTACATTGTTTAAAATCTACTATAGATTAAGTTATGATGGTGTCGTCACCGCCGTGAATATCAATTTGGAAGTATGTGCGAGCGTGTGGTTGAAAATATTCTTGAAAGATCTATCTCAGGTAGACCTTTCCACGAAAAATGCCGCCTTATAAAATGGTAATGTTGACTTTAGAGAGTGTAGTGGGGCTATGATTGTTTATATTTAAAAAACTTTTTACAGCTGGGTTAATGAATATGTTCACCGCACACCAATGAAAGAGATACTGGTAAGGTACAAAATGTATTATGCACCCATATTCACCTGGACAATGACAAGTCGGGAGGAGAGTAGAATTCAAGTCAGCGAAATGAAATAACTAAGATGAATGATAGGAAAGACAGAAGTGTGAAGGAGGTTGGGATGCAAAACCTAAATGAAAGAACTGATGGCAGTAAACTAAGATGGTTTGGACATGTACAGAGGATGGAGGAGAAAAGAATTCCAAAACAGATGAAGATGAAGTTTGAGGCAAAAAGAGCAAGAGGGAGACCTAGAATAAGGTGGAGCTATTTGATATAGAGGAGTAGAAGAAGAAGAAACTAGGACTTGGGCAAAATGATCGAAGAGGAATGGTGGAAGGAGAGAGGAATAATAATAATAACTTAAATGTTTCCACCTTTTCAATACAATATATTCACAAGATTACAAAATTATACGGTACTAGTTTCGACCCATCTAGGGGTCATCATCAGCCGTATTGGAGCAAAGATCATTTGTGGCGAAATCCTAAGACAATATTATTTTAAAGAATAACAAGTGAAATGAGATGTTATGGTAATAGTTAATAATACAAGGAATATACATAATAAGAGGTTTTTAACAAAGAATAAAGTATAAATGGGGTGTTGTAAAAATTATAATCATGGAAATCAGTAAGTTCTTGTATTGAAATGAAATATGGCTTAGGAAGAGGGCTTAAGGTGGGGCTGAAGGGTGCGGGAGAAAGTGTAATTGTCTTGGAAAAGTACCTTTGATTAAATTTAGGATTGAGTTTAGGTTGGCTGCATTATTGTTTCTGAGGAAAGTGATAAATAGATCGAAGAGTATGTTGGGTTTCTCTGAGATTTCATTGAGATTGTGACTGGCATTAAAGTATTGGTCTAGGTGTATGTAGTAATTTTCCATTATGTTCAGTAAAGGGCCCTTGTTTGCTAATACGAGGATGTCCATGTCTTGTTCAATATTGGTGAAATTATCGTTATAATCTTGCATGTGTTGGCCGATGGCTGAAAACTTGTTGTATTTTATTGCGTTAGTGTGCTCGTGGTATCTGATAATGAAGTTTCTCCCGGTTTGCCCGATGTAGGTTTTTTTACAGGTGGTACATTTGATCCTATAAACTCCTGATTTTAAAAAACTGCTGGTCTTGTTGATGTGTGAAGTATTGTATAAAACATTCATGTTCTTATTGTTGGTTTTGAAGGCTATTTTAACGCCTTGTTTCTTAAAGATGTTATGTATATTCCTTGTATTATTAACTATTACCATAACATCTCATTTCACTTGTTATTCTTTAAAATAATATTGTCTTAGGATTTCGCCACAAATGATCTTTGCTCCAATACGGCTGATGATGACCCCTAGATGGGTCGAAACTAGTACCGTATAATTTTGTAATCTTGTGAATATATTGTATTGAAAAGGTGGAAACATTTAAGTTATTATTATTATTACTTATATATTGTTCAATACGGACCAAAAACATGAAATTCATAACCATCAAGGAGAGAGGAAGGTGGAGAAGTGCCAGCAGGAGACAGATAAGGGCAGAGGAGAGGATGACACCTCTCCCTAATGCTAAATGAATGAGACCTGTATACCTCAGAACACGACAAACCAACCTATCTCTCGTTTGAGTCAAATACCGCTAAATTTATAAAATACTAGCAAGATACCCGTGCTTCGCCACGGTATTATAATGAAGTTTATCATTGAATGCTTCACGTTTTATATATAATCCACCGAAATTCGTAATCTGACTCGCTTTCTGAGAGATTACGGCAAAGTTTTTCAATCTTTCTTTTCAGCAATCGATTTCGTACTTCCCGGGCTAGGTCCAGGTATTAAACCCGGTATGTTGGGTCCCTAAATCTTTGCCATCTTTTCCTATAAGCATTTTTAATATGGATCAAATCCCTGAGGAGATCCGGCGTGGTGTCGTCTTGGGTGCCTTGGTGGTACTGAACCCACGGCCGGACTGCCAGGACCCATTTCCAGCGCGGTCTGCACATTTTTATGATGGTCCAGAACATTATTATTATTATTATTATCATTATTATTGATGGGATGGAATCCACAGCAAAATGTAAGACCGCTACTTGGTGGTAAATTACATCTGCAGCCATTGTCATTGCTGACAATGTGACCAGCACCATCGTCACGCGTAGGCAAGTGCACGAATGAAATACTTCCGTGCATTATTGACCTTATTACAGAGGTGAACAATTGCACGGTCAGTTTCATTCCTATCATTTATTTCAAATGTGTTTAAATTTGTATTTATATGCCAGGAGAATCTACTGTAATCTATGTTCTCCAAAGGAAAATATATTTCTTGAAAACAAACCCAGGAAAGATTAATGATCAGAATAAGTACATTATGAATAGTAAAATCAATTGGTCTCAACTCCTTTTTTCACCCCACCGCCGTAAATACATTTACCCCCCCCTTCCAAAAAAAGAAGGCGTGTTTCCTTATGTTCCTTTCACACACACACACACACACACACACACACCCCTTAAGTGAATTTTCCGTTAAAATACTTGTTTCTTTAATAGTAAAGGAATCTTCTAAATACCAATTATCGTGACTCTAACATCTTCAGTTTTTGAGATATGTGTCTTCATAACAGGAATTCAACTCATTTTCACCCCCGCCCCACAAAATGATTTCCCCCTAAAACGCTTTTTTCTTTGATTATAAAGGAGATCCCAATACCAATTTTCACGTCTGTAACATCTTTAGTTTTTATTAGAGGCAAGTATCCTCATACAATTAATTCAATTTTTCAATTCTTTCACCTCTCCACCCCCCTTCATTGGTATTTCCGAGAATACGAGTTTCTTTAATTTTAAACCAGATTCCAAATACCAATCTTCATGTCTGAAAAATCTTTCATTTTTGAGATAATAGTAACCTCATACAAATAATTCAACTAATTTTTCAATTTCCCTCCCCCCTTTAGGTGGATTTCCGAAAACAAAAAAATATGTATCCCTTTATTTTTAAAGGAGATCCCAAATACCAACTTTCAGGTCTGTAATATATTCTGTTCCTGAGATATAAGTATCCCCATTTAAGGCATTCAACCCCCTTTTCACCCCTCCTATTGGGATTTAATGAAAACAAAAAAAAAAATATGTGTTTCTTTATTTTATGGCAACAGGCCAGCTAGCTTAGGTAAGGGATGTTAGTTTTGATATTTGACACATCTGTACACTTTAAAAGTTTTGAGATACACTCATTTTAAAAATTCACCCCCCTTGTCATCCCCCATTAACTGGATTTTCCAAAACAAAAAAATATGTGTTTCTTTATTTTTAAAGTAGATTCCAAATACCAATTTTCAGGTCTGTAATATCTTCAGTTTCTGAGATATAAGTGTCCTTATTAAAGGCATTCAACCCTTTTTTCACCCTTCCTATTGGGATTTTCCAAAAACAAAAAAATACGTGTGTCTTTATTTTTCAAGAAGATTCTAAATACCAATTTTTACATCTATAAACTTTAAAAGTTTTGAGATATAGATACACTCATTTTAAAAATTCACCCCCCCCCCCCCTTGTCATCCCCCATTAATTGGATTTTCCAAAAACAAAAAAATACATGTTTCTTTATTTTCAAAGGAGATACCAAATACCAATTTTCAGGTCCGTAGTATCTTCAGTTTCTGAGGTATAAGTATCCTCATTAAAGGCATTCAACCCCATTTTCACCCCTTTTCAACCCTCTTATTGGGATTTTCTGAAAACAGAAAAATACCTGTTTCCTTATTTTTAAAGGAGATTCTAATCACCAATTTTTACGTCTGTAAACTTTCAAAGTTTTGAGATATACATACTCATTTTAAAAATTCACTCCCCTTTTCACCCTCCCCTTAAGTGGGTTTTCAAGAAACTAAAAAATACGTTGTTTCTTTATTTTTAAAGGAGATCCCAAATACCAACTTTCAGGTCTATAATATTCTCAGTTTCTGAGATATAAGTATCCACATTAAAGCCATTCAACCCCTTTTTCACCCCTCCTATTGGGGTTTTCCAAAAACAAAACAATATGTTTCCTTATTTTTTAAGAAGCTTCTAAATACCGATTTTTACATCTGTAAACTTTTAAAGTTCTGAGATATAGATACTTTCATTATAAAATTTCACCCCCATTTCACCCCCTTAACGAAGGAATATCCAAAAATCCTCTCTTAGCGAGCACCTACATGTTAATATGAATATATCCCCAAAATTTAATTTTTTTATGTCCAGTAGTTTTGGTTCGGCGATGATGAATCAGTCAGTCAGTCAGTCAGGACAAGTTCTTTTACATGATTAGCTAAGGTTAAATATGAGAAACATGATGGAAATACTAAATTTAGTGCACCAAAGAATGAAATTGAAAGAAACTTTCATCCAGTAAAACTTCCACACAATAATTTTACAACTTACCTGAGAAACATGTTCCTTCAAATCTGGTGCGAAAGTCTGTGGTTCTCTTTTTGGAACCAGCTGGGGTTGTGGATCTTGCTTTACCTCAATGTCTGTAGCCTGGACAGAGGAACAGAGGTCATAATATGGCCATGGTTAACTTCATGTACATCAAGTACCAAGTGTATGCATAAGTCTTTTCCAGTTTCATTAAGAGATGGTGCCAGCTAACAATACGCAACATATGAATTTGATACATATGTCAGTTTGTTTGTCTGACATTAACCTACCAACACACACAAGTTGAGTCCGCCAAACACTAGTGTCTCTGTTGTATTGTTCAGTGATCAAGTTGATGTTTGTGCCTGAAAAAGAACATTTGCGGCATGCATTGCTTTTCTTATTTAATCAAAAGGAAAAGGCCTTGGGAAGTCATCGTTTGCTGGCAGAAACGTATGGTGAAAACACTCCATCAATTAGAACACGTCAGAGATGGTTTCGACAATTTAAACCTGTGCTTTATGTCTGGTGGAACCAGAGCAGCACTGTGTGTTATGAACTCTTGAAGCCTGGCGAAACCGTTAATGCACAACGCTATCACCAACAAATGATTAATTTAAATCACGCATTGATCGAAAGATGACCGGAATGGGCCAGAAGACATGGTAAGTGATTTTCTTACACGACAATGCACAGCAAAACCAGTGAAAGACACAATGAAATCGCTTGGATGGGACATTCTTCCGTACCCGCCGTACTGCCCCGACCTGGCACCATCTGATTACCACCTCTTCGCATCAATAGGGCACCTGCTCGCAGAGCAACACTTCAGCAATTTTGAGGAAGTTGGAAAATGGCTCGATGAATGGTTTGCCGCAAAAGACAAGCAGTTTTTCTGGCATGATATTCATAAATTACCTGAAAGATGGGCGAAGTGTGTAAGAGCCAATATTTTGAATAAACAACATATGAATTTCCCTAGAAAATTACGCGTTTTCTTTACCACAAAAACCGGCAAAAACTTATGCATACACCTGGTACATGCCATATACCTAATTAAGAACTAGTCATATTCAGAGATAAGGAATACATAACAAGAGGTCGGTGTGGGAAGAGGGAGTAATGAAGGAACATGGAAACACAAATGGACATCGAAAGTCTCCACATCATCAAATAGGTTCCCTCCTCATCAATTTCCGTTCTTCTACGAGGGCTGTATTTTCAACCTCCGATGGGCACATGGCCATAACAAAATGATTTTATTAATGAAAGTTTAGTAGTTTCATACTTTTTTCAACATAATTGCCAAAACGATTTAGGCATTTGTCGTATCGTTACACTAGCTTTCTGATACCCTCTCCAAAGAAATCTGCTGCCAGTGAAGTAATGTGCATCTCGACAACCTTATGAAGTTTGTCGTTTCTCCACCGCAAATGGAGGTTTACAATCAGTGAACTTTGTACAGCAATCCCAGCCATTTCAAGGTCTTCTCCAGTAGCAGCAATTAGGGGCGGGCGAGGGGGACAATCGCACCCCCACCCCCCCGCCCACTTTGTGGAGAAAATATTACATTTTTATTCCATTTTAAATGGCCAAAAGTAGGAATTATTTATAAAAAGCCATTTATATTGTTATTTAACAAGTCTGTACAGAGTTATCCTCCATTTACTACAGACCTATGCATGAACTAAATAATGGATTGCATGAATAGTTGGTTATATGGCAAACGGCAAAAGTTATACACACGTTAAACCTTGGCTGAATCAGTGTGTCTTGACTGTTTGCTGATTCAACTAACTTCCCTCCCGTATACTTGCTGAGCTACAGTGCCCCATATCATTACAACATTGCACTAATACACTGCAGTACTCACACGCGATAACTCTCCACTGTGTCCAAGTGCCTCTTGCTCACTGATCACATGTTCACTTCTTTATTTTCTTTATACATAATACCCTCACTTCACTTAAATACATACTTAACTTTCCTACCCTTGTATACTCTTTTTCCCTCCTCCAATACTCTACTACTGTTTGCTTACAGCTAAGTACTATCACTTCTCCCTTCCTGTAACGTTCGTATACACACATTTCTAACTACAACTAAGTACTTACTTACATTACTAGAATTATTCCATTCATTTTTTCATCCATCTTATAATTTTACGATCATTCTCTTTATGACTTAAAACTAATAGTTCACTATGACTAAAAAAATTCTAATCACTATAGTTTCTTTACATACTTTTAGGAGATGAAAATCTTCTCTTATTTCCCCACACAACACACATCCTGCATTGTCCTTTTCCTTTATCCATCCCTTGTTTTTGTGGATTCTCATCATCCACCATATAAGCCCTCTTCTTTCTCTTTACTTATCCTCACATTAGTTTCCTTGTTTATCATATTAAATACTGAGAGAGTTAGCTTGCTCCTGCACTCAGACTCCTGCAACTGTCTTTGAATATCCTTGACCCTTCTTGCAATTCTCTTCCATAGTATAGCCTCTCCCCTAACCATGCCTATCACCCACTAATTACCTAATCCTAACCTCTCTAAGATTTCACCTTACCTAACCAATAATCTTTGGACATATTGTCCCTTTGGTGTTGATATGCCCTCTGCAGGAGCAGCCCCCACGCCCCCTCTCCTTGTTTTACCCTTAACCAATAACTTATGATTCTCTTTAAGATGTCTAATTGAATATTCTCATCACATATTAGTCCTGCACCACAATTTGCTGTACAGTATGGCAGTCCCATTACAATTTTGCTAAACTTACTTAGTATTTGGTTCAGCATCTCACTCGCCACTTCTACTCCCCATATCTCAGAACCATATAACATTCTGCTCTTTACTACAACTTGAAAAACCAATTTTTGTATCTTATAGTCTATATTCGGGAACTAATTTTCTAGAATCGTTATTACTGAAAGTGCTGCTAGGCCTTTCCATTTTGCTTGTCTTATTTGGTGGGTCCATTTCCCGTTGCTAATTATATATTCCTTACTCTAGTTTATTAGTTACCGGTATCTCCATTTTTCTTCCTTTATCATCCATTGTTCATTTGCCACTCTTTTTCCACCCTTCTTACCTATCACCACCTTTGTCTTACCAATGTTAATTTTCAATGACCATTTTTGAGAGAATTCTATCACCTCATTTATACTTTTTCCCAAGCCTCCCGCTGTTAGTGTCATCAGGAGAACATCGTCTGCAAAGATCAAGCCTGTTATTTCTAGATTTCCTAATTCTGGACAAGCCCACCTCTCTCCACCATGGGCCTGTAGTATATCATTTATAAGTAACAAAAAGAGATTCAGTGATAACTTGCACCCCTGTTTCAACCCCATATTTGACTCTATTAATCCACATACTATTCCATCATCTACTCTAATACTGCAATATACCCTTTCATATATATAGCCTCAATCGCCCTTCTCATCTTCTTCGACACCCCTAACCGAGCCAACTTCTCAAACAATGCCCCGCTGCAAACTGTGTCGAAGGCCTTCTCAAAGTACACAGCAGTAATATATATTATTGTTTTAGCAATCATAATATTGTCGGCTGTTCTTCTCCTCTTTCGAAATCCACTCTGGAATATCGTGAGGATGTTGAACTCTTCAGCCCACCTCATCAGCCTACTTGCTAAGATTCCTGTATATACCTTACTGAGGGAATCTAATAGTGTTATTCCTCTATAATTACTAGGATTGTCTCTATCCCCACACTTTTTATAAATTGGGCAGATTATGCCCCTCTCCCATTCCTTCGGAAATTCTGCAAGCTCAAATATCTTATTACATACCTGTACTAGAGTTCCCAACATTTGTTTACTTTTAACTGCTTCTTTCCAAAACATTTGGCTTTGCTCATCACCTCTAATACTTCATATTCAGTTATCTCATCATCTAAGTACGGTATACTTATCTCAACACCCCGTACCACATCCAGACACCTCACATTATTTTTCCACACCTCTTTTCCTCTTAATAATATCTGGAAATAATCAACCCACTCTTCCTTATTAATTTTAGATTTTACATAACCTCTCTCCCCTCTATTTATTCTGTTAATTCTAGTCCATACCTTATCTCCCTGGTTAATTTTACATTCTATATTAATCAGCCGAGCCCGCTCTTTCTGCCAAAGTTTCTTTCTACTAATAACTCTTTATACTCCTTCCTTATTTTACAAAACTGTTCTCTCATCCCCGTATCCCCTCTTCCTGCAGGCCTTCAGAGCTCTAATCACTTCCACTCTCTTGGTTTTGCATTCCTTGTTATACCATCCTTCACCCCATCTCTTTTGCTTGTGTTTCCTTTCCACTTGTGCTATATTCTTTAAGGGTTTCCGTAACAATTCTACGGTTAAATCCACATTCCTACTATCTAGTGCTACTTCGATACTGCTCTTAATAATTTGAAATTCTTCCCTTTCTAGATATGTTTTTATTTTATATTTGGTGTTTTCACACCACTTGTATTTCTGCACTATAGTACTCTTCACTTTTTTCCTCCTTCCATTCTCTTCTCCCTTGTATCTCCTTGGTGTAACATAAATTGGGAAATGGTGTGACTGCGCTCACTCCTTCACTTCTATCTCCTTTAACATCTCCAATATATCACTCCCTGCGTTGTAATGTATGTCAACTCTCCTCTTTCTTCCCCCCTCCACCACCCATTTAAGATAAATAGGTTTTCAGCAGCACATAATTCCAAGAGTTTATTCCCATAGATATTCCTCTCTTTGTCCTGACTCCTATTTCCTCTCATTACCTATCCTCCCTCCTTATTGTAAACTGGGGTTAAGTCTCCTACTCTTGCATTCCAGTCACCCATCATTATAATTCCTGTTTCTTCAAACTTCCCTCTAATTACATTTATTTCACCTATTAGATCCTCAAAAAAATTCCTGTTCGCATATGTTGATCCTTATTAATAATCTTGACCATGATGGTCGGGATTGGATCCGTATTGACTCAGTAACAGTAAATATGTTGATCCTATCGGAGGATTATTCAAACACGCCGGGCATATATATTTCTGTCCTCTCCCTTCCTGTCTAAGCCTTATTCATAATATGTCTTCCATATCATTAAGTATTTCTTCTATTTGGTTATTAATTTCTCCTTTTATTAAGAGTCATATTCCTTCAGGGTTTCCATCCCTGGGTCCTTTCTTCTTTTTCATTACATTTTAAACCACGAATCCTTTCCAGATTACATCTCCCCCTTCTGGTAGTCAAGTTTCTAAAAATGCAAATATATCAAATATTTTCACCATCTCTGTCACTACCTTATAACCTAATTTACTTAATATTCCTTCTATATTTACAAACCCTATCCTCAATTCTAGTTATTTCTTACATCATCACCATTTTCTACTTTGTTTTTATTACTCTCAAACATATTTGAAGTCTTACTCCTTGTGATTCTAGCTTGTTCTATTTCTAACGTATACTCTTCCTGAGTTTTAGGTGTTTTACCATTCCCTTCCCCTCCCCCCTATCAGTCTGCGACTTATTTCTCTTTGCTCATAAATCTTTTAAACTTAGGTTTTTACCCTTTACCATTGTCTCTCGTCTTCTTTCTTCTATCCCCTTGCTGTCCCCTGGGTGCTGCTCGATAGAAAAAGCCATTTATACAAGCCCTGTTATTTTATCAGCTAATTTATTTTCTTTAATTATTAAGACCAATTTTAGCGGAATTACCCACAAAATATCGTTCTCCCGGCTAACCGATTTGTATATCGCCACAGCAAGTAGTGGACACTTCACATGTGCTGTGAGGAAGGGTAGCAGGGGTATATTTTTTTGCCAAGGTCATGGACACTGAGGTATTCACCCGCTTGCCGTGTGCATTCATCACCCTAGCAGTCTCTTTAGTGTCTGTTAGTTTCTTAGTGTGTAGTAAAACACTAAATGTTTTTTTAATTGTATAATCACTCCATACTTCTATTTAATTGTAATACATGTGTAACATTGTTCCTTTGGTGAAGTTTTTATTGAATCAAAATCTCAAAAAACTATTATTACCGCACTTATGTTGGTAAACTGTCAACCTTACCTCTCTGTTGAAATTTGCTCACAGATCATCACGAAACTTAATATTTTGTAGCTTTTCCTTTCAGTTTTGATCTGCCTCCGGCCTGCTCATTCTGTAGCGGAGCAAGGCACGTCAGCTAGCTTAGTAATAAAATCATTTTGTTATGTCAATGTGACTTTTTACTTTATAGCCTATCACACGTTGAAAAAAAAAACATCCAGCTTTTGTATACCCATCTGTTGAAAAAAAAACCATCCAGCTTTTGTATACCCATCTGTTCTAAGCCCCCGACGAGCTTCATCAGGACGGGCGTCATTACTAATAGAGGGGCCATCTCGACAGGTCTTCGGTCTGGGTGCGAGTAGTGCAGAACAGGAAAGAAGTTGGATAAATAAAAGGCAAGGGAAGGAACATTAGATAAAGCATGGACTTTCATGACTGCTAAATGATATTAAAATATATAATTTTGGGGATGTTAGGTCAAGAAATACTTATTGTAAACAAACGCGATTCAAACCTGCAACCAGGATCGTGTTCAGAGCAATAACAAAGATGTCATTCCATAGTAAACAGACTCAAGAAAGTGAGACCCTGTTAGAAATGTAGTTCATTCCAGGGCCTCTAGCATCAAAGAGAAAGATGTTGACGAGTTAACTATGGAGGGTAGCCACGATCTACTCAATATGTAGCCATCATCTTTGTTAAAATTATTCAGGTGTTTAGCAATTTCTATCACCTCATGAATGATTCTAGGTGTAAAGCGTTTCTCTTTACAAATGACAGAAGATGCACCAAAAATGATTTGATGGTCATTATGTACGGCATGTTCTGCTACAGTAGACTTCTCTGGCTGGCAAAGACGTACCTAAGTGCCTGCAATGTTCTTTAACCTTTATTGCTACCTTCCTACATATTTGACCAGCATAAACTGATTCAAAGGAGCAAGGAATCATATATATTACAGCACAGTTCAAACCAATACGATCTTTAACAGATTGCCTACGATGATGTTAGGCTGTTGTGCCTTCTGAGAATATTGCCAATCCTATCCATGACAGACTGTATGAATGTCAAGAAGGCCAGACTCAAAGGATGAGAATCACGCGACGATCTGTCTTTTGGCTTAATATGTAGCACTTCATCAATGTTTCCTTGATTAGCCATTGCTCAGGAATTTTCTGGTTAGGAATTAAAGTTCACCATTTAACTTATCCTCCTCACAAACCTTCCCTTGCTCACCTGATAAGGATGTTAAGCAAAGCACGCTTTTGTCAAGGATGGTGGTGAGAGTATCCATGATGATATCTATTAGTACGGGTGGGTGTACACTAAACCGAATTACCTCAAGTTCCATCTAATTTCCTAGAAATCAAACCATCCAAGAATGACAAACTTCCTCCACGTTCAGTCTCCACGGTAAACTTAATGTTTGTATGTATGCAGTTCAAGTGATCCAAAAATATGGTAAAAAACATATGTGGTTAAGTGTAAGAGAGGGCCATGAGCCCTAACTTCACCACATACAAAGGCATAAAATAAATAAATTAAGAACAGAGGGCAAACATATATTTCTGTGGTCCGACAATGACCTGCCATTATGTTTGTCTTAATATGCTGACATACCAAAAGTTATGGCGCCACCGTGCCATGATATCTTGGAAGTGGTCAGACCTGTATTGTGTGTGATCTGACATCTCAAGAGCCAGTGTAAACAACGTCTGTGCTCATCGTGGCAAGGTGACGTGAATTATCATATTTCGAACAAGGTATGATAAGTGAATGGAATATTCCATTGTCAAAGTTGTGCGAATGTTTAACATTCCTCGATCGACGGTGTCCCGGGTGTACCAGGAATGACTCATGTAAGACGTTACGGCCCACAGTGAACATCGCAGTGGACGACCATGGCTGATTATTGATTGTTCGTTGTAGAACTGTTCGTGGTAACACATAAACCACACTGGCTCAAATCACATCCATATTCAATGCAGGAAGTACCAGATCCATATCCAGTAGCTCAGTGCAGCGTTCTTAGACATCGATGGGATATGGATCGCTGAGGGACTGGCGACATGAAACCATGGTTCACAGTTGTCAACAAAGCACCATAAAGGCTGGTGGCAGCTCCATAATGGTGTAGGGGCCGAACTACCAGAAGAGGTGACTGTTGAACTGCTTGGTGAACACTTGCAGTCCTTCATGGATATCATGTACACCCACAACGATGAGATATTCGAGCAGGATAATGTACAGTGTCATCGGGCACAAGTTGTCCAGAATTGGTTTGAAGAGTGTTCTGGAGAGGTTTTTTTGTTGTTTTTACCATTTTATTTACGTCACACCAACACAGATAGGTCTTATGGCGACAATGGGAGAGGAAAGGGGTCCAAGTAGGAAGGAAGAATCTGTGGAGTTGATTAAAGTACAACCCCAGCATTTGCCTCATGTAAAAATGGGAAACCATGGGAAACCATCTTCAGAGCTGCCAACAGTGGGGTTTAAACCCAGCATTTCTCAAATTCAAGCTGACAGCTACCTGACCCAAATCGTACAGCCATTCACTGAGTGTGGAGAGTTTCAACAACTGTTGAAAATTGTTTCATCTACCTGGATCAATTCTGTAATCTCAATTTCAACCTTAATGACACATCAGAAAAACCAAACCCTTCATTTGATCTATTAATTCCTATTTTCAATAAAATGAAATTAAGTACTCTAACCCCCCCCCCCCCTCCCTTTTTCTTTTTTTACTCCACATTTCCTCCAACAATCAACCACCATTCCACATTCCTCAGCCGCACCTTAGGCTACATTATACCTCCCATCTACCACTCAGCTCTACTCTATTTCTTTTCTTTTGCTGTTTCAACTTTTTCAATGATCCATATTGGAAACAAATGAACATCTCAACACTTCTTCATCAACAATATTCTGTTCACACTTGTTTCAGCTGAACTGAATTCAAGAAGATTCTTCAAGTGCTGGTATTTTATGTGTTTTTTTTTGTTTTTGTTTTTTTTTTTGCTAGGGGCTTTACGTCGCACCGACACAGATAGGTCTTATGGCGACGATGGGATAGGAAAGGCCTAGGAGTTGGAAGGAAGCGGCCGTGGCCTTAATTAAGGTACAGCCCCAGCATTTGCCTGGTGTGAAAATGGGAAACCACAGAAAACCATCTTCAGGGCTGCCGATAGTGGGATTCGAACCTACTATCTCCCGGATGCAAGCTCACAGCTGCGCGCCTCTACGCGCACGGCCAGCTCGCCCGGTTTTACGTGTTTTACCTGGTTAGCTTCCTGACCTTTGGCCACATGGGTCCCGCGTTCGATTCCTGGCAGATTCAGGAATTTTAACCATAACTGGTTAATTTCACTGGGTGTGTGTTGTCTTCATCATCATTTCATCCTCATCACGACGTGCAAATTGCCTACGGGCGTCAAATCAAAGGACCTACATCTGGCGAGCCAAACTTGTCCTCGGACACTCCTGGCACTAAAAGCCAGACGCCATTTCATTTCATTACCTGGTCTTTTGTGAGGTGCGTTCTTCAAATTGGAAGAAAACATTTTAGAACTTACACAAGACGTGTGATCGTGATGAGCGTTTAACATTCAAATCTTTACTTGTCTTGCACCAAATATCAAAAACGCTTGCTTCTTAAATTTTATCTATCTGTAATTCATGTCTTGCCTTAACTTCAGTGATTTCGTCTCTAGAAAGACAAACTAGTTTCATCAAATTTATGTAACTTTTATACGTTACAATAAATAGTATTGAATAGGTGGAAACCTTTAGCTTTTATTTCACATTACATGGCAGTGAGTTCGCTAGTGATGACATGGGAGTCCCTTAATATTTTACGGTCCACCAAAACTCTACTACCTCATCTGGCATCATAGTCAGACAGTCTACCACTGAACCACCAAGGCAATAACAATCCCCACCTTGCAAAAGGAACAAAATTTAAAATACTGTATTACAGAAGAATATGAACTCTTTCAACAGCAAGTGAAGTTCATAAAGAGAGAAAAAATATTCTCAATAATTTACGTACCTGGGACAGAATCTCTTCTGAATGCTCTTCCCACTCCAGTTCAGACTTGATGTTGGTCACAAGCTCCATAACTAGAGAGCAGTAAAATGCCAACTATCAGAACAACTTTATTATACACTTAAAACAAGAAAACTGAGTGATAAATACCACCAGCACTGGTATTAAGTCAGTTAGTAGTATGACTAAGAACTCATTTGAGTCCAGCAGCCTTGAATACATAAAATATAGCAAAAAAATAAGTAGCATTTACCTACCTTTATTTTACAATTTTCCAACTTTGGATATAACATTGCTCCACAACATAAATGACATTACAGCGAAAGGTAAATCATGCAAATCTTACGTTGTATTGCATATGGGCAAGTGATGTATTCGTTGCAGGTTATAAATTATATATAATACAAGGAGTGCAAATGGAACAACAAGTAGTTCTCAAGAGGCTGTGAGTAACACTAGACAATTACGCAGCAACAGGAAGCATATATGAACAAGCTCAATTTGGAAATGTACGGTGTTCATTCAAATTCTACTTCACATTACAATGTTTTCATTTCACCAACAAGTTTGTTCAGAAACAATACTGACGTATTGACAATATAGGATTAATGCCAACACATATTGTACAAGTGTTACTCCAATAACATCGAGAATAAGATATGTGTTCATAATATAGGCAATTATCAACTGCATAAAATCATTAATATAGTTAACAAAGGTTCAATAACAATTACACAAGTCAAGTAATACTGAATCCATACAGTTAGCCAGATCTCAAAAGATTTTTTTTTTTTAATGATTTTAAATAGGATGTTCAACAGATGAGTTTCGTCAATAAATTTAAAGGACAATGTTAACACTAAGATTTTAGACAAATGTGTTTTAACTTAAAACCATAATTTTTATTGTATAAGATTTGTAAAATACTATAAGATTTGTCACTCATGCTTACAAAGCATATTTTAGCTCAATAGAATATGTTCACGATCTTATCAAACCTTGGGTAAATGATAATTGGCTGATGATGCTAACAAAAAGGAGCGAAACATGTACCATATTAACAATTTAATAAAGATGTAAGTCCTCATCAACTTATTATGTATTGAATAGGTGGTTTTTAATAAAATTATAAGAATTTGAATCACAAAATGATGTGTTCATTATGAATGCCAGAGTCCCACCAACCTACCCCTAGAAGTGTACACTGTCTCTCTTATAAGTCCAGACCGAACGCACGGTGTTTGTACTCTGCGCTATGGCAGCTGCCTCAGCCGAACTTACTTACCTTATAAAAGATGCTGGAAGTGTCGTCCTTCATAATGAGGACTTACTCAACACCACTAAGATTTTCTGCGCACCAGTAGCGAGAGTTACGATTGTTCACATGACCATTAAGATATAAACAGGCCTCATCCAAAAAGAACACAAGCTGTAAGTCGAATAAATGATCATTCAGTGATGCAAGATACCACTCACAATGTCCGGCTCCATGGCTAAATGGTTAGCGTGTTGGCCTTTGGTCAATGGGTCCCGGATTCGATTCCCGGCAGGGTTGGGAATTTTAACCATAATTGGTTATTTTCTCTGGCATAGGGGCTGGGTGTATGTATCGTCTCCATCATCATTTCATCCTCATCAAATGCGCAGGTCGCCTATGGGAGTCAAATCAAAAGACCTGTATCTGGCGAGCCGAACTTGTCTTCGGACACTCCCGGCACTAGAAGCCATACGCCATTTCATTTCATTTCACTACTCACAATATCTCGCTCTTGTGGCTGGATCAGCAGGTTTTAAGCAATGAGGCCATGTAAACCTATACGGTTTGATGCGTAACAGCTTTGTAGCTCTCTGTGCAGAAGAAATCAAAACCCCTACAGGTTGTGCTAAGTTTGTGAGTGATTTATTCAGTGATCATTCAAGATTCGCACCAATGTCATCTAGCGTTTCCTCTGTTATAACTGTTTGTGTGCGTCCACATTTTTTATTAAGCACTGAGCCAGTAGTTTGAAATTTGTTTACAATTACGTGAATCTGTGCAGGAAATTGCTGAACAAACGCATCGCATACCCACTGAGCCGACTCGTACTTAAAATAACTTTTACATACGAAAATACCGTGTTGCAATGATAACTGTCTCTCTATGTTAACAGCTGAGCTTCACACTCACAAGTGATGCTAGGTCGAACACATGCACGCTCCTTACAAGGTCAAGAGCTATGCGTGTGCCTCCTGTACAGCTGCTTAGGTCTCGGACAGTAGAAACGCTGCTCGATGGTGTGAGTTTATATGAGAGAGCCTGTATGCACAGAAGTGTAAATATATCCCCTTAACTAGAACTAGAACACCATCACAACATCAAATTTCATAGTGTGGTAATAACTTGATACCTTACACCTCAATAAAATTACTTGGCATTCATATTTGCAGCAATTTTTAAATATTACAAGCATGTTGAAGAAATAATGTGCAAAGCATACAATCATAGGATCTCTACTGGGAGCTAGAAAGAAAGCAGTTCAAACAGCCTATATGGCATTAGTACAGCCAATACTGTTGTATGGGCTTCCTTCCTCTCACCCCACTACAGCAGAGAACATGACATGACAAAACAAGAGGTAGTTCAATGCCAAGCAGAACGACTGATCACTCAACACGGTTATTTAAATACAGCCAGGTCACTCTCCCCCATAACAACCCTATATAAACAAATAGATATTGCTTTTTTGAGAAAATCCCTTGCAGGTAACATTCACTCAAAGTCGAGGTGTGTCCTTTTCCCCTCCACCTGCAAGAACAGCATCTTGTCAAAGTGGCTTCTTTATTCATTCTGCTCGGCTGTGGAATGAACTCTCACCATAGATAAAAGAACGACTTCTCACTGAAAAATTTTGTAAAGAGGTAAAAAAATGTATGTTTAATGAAACCTTCTGTATATAATATAATTTTTAAATAGGTCCACCTTATCATACAATGTATACTATATTTACAAGAACTGGGTACCGTATATAATACAATTGATAAAGCAGTACGTTTCATCCTTTTTTTTTTTTTTTTTTTTTTGGAGAGGGCATCTTCAGCGGCTTAGAAAATATATTAATTTCATTACACAATACAATTGATAAAGTGGCCTCCGTGGCTCAGGCGGCAGCGCACCGGCCTCTCACCGCTAGATACCACGGTTGAAATCCCGATCATTCCATGTGAGATTTGTGCTGGACAAAGCAGAGGCAGGACAGGTTTTTCTCCAGGTACTCCGGTTTTCCCTGTCATCTTTCATTCCAGCAACACTCTCCAATATCTATTTTTTTTTTTTTTTTTTTTTTTAACAATTGGCTTAACGTTGCACCGACACAGATAGGTCTTGTGGCAATGATGGGATAGGAAATGGCTAGGAGTGGGGAGGAAGCAGCCATGGCCTTAATTAAGGTACAGCCCCAGCATTTGCCTGGTGTGAAAATGGGAAACCACGGAAAACAATCTTCAGGGCTGCCGACAGTGGGGTTCGAACCCACTATCTCCAGGATGCAAGCTCACAGCTGCACGCCCCTAACTGCACGGCCAACTCGCCCGGTATATTTCATTTGTCATTCATTAATCATTGCCCCAGGGGAGTGTGACAGGCCTCGGCAGCCGGGACAATTCCTATCCTCACTGCAAGTTGGGGGCTTCATTCATTCCATCCCTAAGCCGGTGACTGACTGGAGAAAAGGTGTAGGTTTTCATTTCACAATTATCTGACTCGTTGGCTGAATGGTCAGCATACTGGCCTTCAGTTCAGAGGGTCCCGGATTCGATTTCCGGCCAGGTCGGCGATTTTAAACTTAATTGGTTAATTCCAATGGCTTAGGGGCTGGGTGTATGTAGCGAATTCAGCATTCAAAACCATCTTAGGTAGGGCCTGTATATTCACAAACATGCAGGTCACCTAATAGGCCGTCTACGAGAAAAAGATCCGCACCAGATCTCTCTGGAGGCCATACGCCATTATTATTATTATTATTATTATTATTATTATTATTATTATTATTATTATTATTATTATTATTATTTCACAATTGATAAAGCAGGACATGTTTCACCCTTCCATTTCATTATGTATGGTACCCAATTCTAGTAAATATACATTGTATGATAAGGTAAACCAATTTAAAAAGGAAAAACTTATTTACTACTGTATTGCAAAGTGATATATATTCTATTAGGTATTCGTTTCCCGTTTCATGTTAATGAGATTCTACACTACAGTACGTACCACCTGAGGCTACGGACACTAAAAACTTCCATTGTATCCCTTGCCTACCATAAGTAACGGATACAAACCGTCCCAATTTTTGATGGAGAAGGTGGGCATAATCAATCATTAATAAGCAACCTTATTAGCCTGACAGGAAAGGCAGAAGAAGTGGTAGATATTCTGGAGAAAGAGGGTATATAAATTATGGCGTTGAGCAAAGTTAAATGGAATGGGGATTGGAAATAAGAGGAATAGGAAAAGATACACATTATACTGGAGTGGTGGCCGAGAAGCAGAAAAATGGAGTGGGCATGATAATTTCAAAACAGCTGGAGGAGTATGTGGATATGGTAGAGTACATTAGCAATAGGATAATAAAAATTAGATTGAGAATGAGGAATGAAGTGAAGGACCTCATACAAGTGTATGCACCACAGACAGGGAACAAAGGGGAGGATATTGAGAAATTCCTGGAGAAACTAGAAAAGATTCAACTGATATGGGAGTGATTATAATGGGAGACTTAAATGCACAGGTAGGAAATAAAAGACAAGGAAGTATAAGAAGAAGAAGGCGTCCCTGGAAAGGCAAAGTATCGTACGCAATAAAATATGAATTTTATAGGAGATGATAAAAACAATTATCGAGTCGAATACTTACAGTTTAGGCAGTTTCTGTTTTTATTCTACTCCAGAAATAAATTTTTCACCTTATTGTCATGTTGTTGTTGTTGTTTGAGTCATCAGTCCATAGACTGGTTTGATGCAGCTCTCCATGTCACCGTATCCTGTGCTAACCTTTTCATTTCTACGTAACTATTGCATCATACATCTGCTCTAATGTGCTTGTCATATTCATACCTTGGTCTACCACTACTGTTCTTACCACCTACACTTCCTTCAAAAACCAACTGAATAAGTCCTGGGTGTCTTAAGATGTGTCCTATCATTCTATCTCTTCTTCTCATCAAATTTAGCCAAATCGATCTCCTCTCACCAATTCGATTCAGTATCACTTCATTCGTGATTCGATCTATCCATCTCACCTTCAGCATTCTTCTGTAACACCACATTTCAAAAGCTTCTATTCTCTTTCTTTCTGAGCTAGTTATCATCCATGTTTCACTTCCATACAATGCCACTCTCCACATGAAAATCTTCAAAAACATCTTTCTAATTCCTATATCAATGTTTGAAGAGAGCAAATTCCTTTTCTTAAGAAAGCTCTTCCTTGTATGTGCTAGTCTGCATTTTATGTCCTCTTTACTTCTGCCATCGTTAGTTATTTTACTACCAAAGTAACTTCCTTTAAGACTTCATTTCCTAATTTAATATTTCCTGCATCACCTGCTTTCGTTCGACTGCACTCCATTACTTTTGTTTTTGTCTTATTTATTTTCATCTTGTACTCCTTACCCAAGACTTCATCCATACCATTCAGCATCTTCTCGGGATCTTCTGCAGACTCAGATAAAATAACAATATCATCGGCAAATCCCAAGGTTTTGATTTCCTCTCCTTGCATTGTGATTCCCTTTACTGCCTGTTCTATGTAAACACTGAAAAGGAGGGGAGACAAACTGCAACCTTGCCTCACTCCTTTCTGGATTGCTGCTTCTTTTTCAAAGCCCTTGATTCTTATCACTGCAGACTGATTTTTATACAGATTGTAGATAATGCTTTGTTCTCGGTATCTGATCCCAATCACCTTCAGAATCGTGAATAGCTTGGTCCAATCAACATTATCGAATGCCTTTTCTAGATCTACGAATGTACGTGGGCTTGTCCTTCTTGATTCGATCCTCTAAGATCAGACGTAAAGTCAGGATTGTTTCACGTGTTCCTACATTTCTTCTGAAGCCAAACTGATCTTCTCCCAACTCAGCTTCAACTTGTTTTTCCATTCTTCTGTAAATAATGTGTGTTAAAATTTTGCAGGCATGAGATACTAAACTAATGGTGCAGTAGTTTTTACACCTGTCAGCACTGGCTTTCTTGGGAATAGGTATAACAACATTCTGCCAAAAATCGGATGGGACTTCTCCTGTCTCATACATCTTACACACTAAATGGAATAACCTTGCCATGCTGGTTTCTCCTAAGGCAGTCAGTAATTCAGAGGGAATGGCATCAATTCCAGATGCCTTGTTACTACTTAGGCCAGTCACAGCTCTGTCAAACTCTGACCTCAAAATTGCGTCTCCTATTTCATCAGCATCAACTACCTCTTCTTGTTCCAGAACCATATTATCTACATCTTTACCTTGATACAGCTGCTGGATATGTTCCTGCCATCTTTCTGCTTTGTCTTCTTTCCCTAGAAGTGGCTTTCCATTTGAGCTCTTAATATTCATACATCTAGATTTCCTTTCTTCAAAGGTTTCCTTGATTTTCTTGTATGCAGTATCTACCTTTCCCAGGACCATACAACCTTTGACATCCTTGCACTTCTTCTTCAGCCATTCTTCCTTAGCTACCTTGCACTTTCTATCCACTTCATTCTTTAATAGCCTGTATTCTTTTCTGCCCTCTTCATTTCTAGCATTCTTGTATTTTCATTGTTCATCAATCAGGTCTAGTATCTCCTGAGTTTTCCACTAATTCTTAGTTGTTCTTTTCTTCCTTCTTCCTTCCTAACATTTCTTCAGCAACCCTACTGACTTCATTTTTCATGACTATCCACTATTCCTCTACTGTGTTTCCTTCAGCCTTTTCATTTAGCCCTTGTGCAACATGTTCCTTGAAACAATCCCTCACACTCTTTTCTTTCGACTTGTCTAGATCCCATCTTTTTTGCATTCTTTCAATTTCTTCAGATGGCATTTCATGACCAACAAGTTGTGGTCAGAGTCCACGTCTGCTCCTGGGAAAGTTTTGCAATCCAACACCTGGTTTCTGAATCTCTGCCAAATCATAATGAAGTCTATTTGATACCTTCCAGTGTCTCCAGGTCTCGTCCACGTATACAGCCGTCGTTTTGGTGTTTGAACCAAGTATTGGCAAGGACTACATTATGATCGGTTCAGAATTCAACCAGCCGACTTCCTCTTTCGTTCCTTTGTCCCAGTCCGTATTCTCCTACTGTATTACCTTCTCTTCCTTGGCCTACCACTGCATTCCAGTTTCCCATCACAATTAGATTCTCGTCACCTTTTACATATTGTATTAAATCTTCTATCTCTTCATATATTTTTTTCGATTTCCTCATCATCCTCTGAACTAGTAGGCATATAGACCTGCACTATTGTGGTGGGCATTGGTTTGGTGTCTATCTTGATGACAATAATTCTTTCACTATGCTGGTCATAGTAGCTTACCTGCGCGTAGAGGCTCGCGGCTGTGAGCTTGCATCCGGGAGATAGTAGGTTCGAATCCCACTATCGGCAGCCCTGAAAATGGTTTTCCGTGGTTTCCCATTTTCACACCAGGCAAATGCTGGGGCTGTACCTTAATTAAGGCCACGGCCGCTTCCTTCCAACTCCTAGGCCTTTCCTATCCCATCGTCGCCATAAGACCTATCTGTGTCGGTGCGACGTAAAGCCCCTACCAAAAAAAAAAAAAAAAAAAAAAAAAAAGTAGCTTACCCGCTGCCCTATTTTCTTATTCATTATTAAACCAACTCCTGCATTTCCCCTGTTTGATTTTGTGTTGATAATTCGGTAATCGCCTGACCAAAAAGCCTGTTCTTCCTGCCAACGTACTTCGCTTATACCAACTACATCTAACTTTAGTCTATCCATCTCCCTTTTCAGATTCTCTAACCTACCACAACGATTCAAACTTCTAACATTCCATGCTCCAACTCGCAGAATGTCAGTATCCATCTTCCTGATGATCGCTCCCTCTTGTGTAGTCCCCACCTGGAGATCCGAATGGGGGACTAGTTTACCTCCAGAATATTTTACCCGGGAGGAAGCCATCATCAGTACAGCATTCATATAGAGAGAGCTGCATGTCCTCGGGAGTTAGTTACGGCTGTAGTTTCCCGTTGCTTTCAGCCGTGTAGCAGTATCAACAGAGCTAAGCCATATTGAGTATTATTACAAGGCCATATCAGTCAATCATCTAGACTGCAACCCTTGCAACTTCCGAAAGGCTGCTACCCCCCTTTCAATGAACCATTCCTTAGTCTGGTCTCTCAACAGATACCCATCCAATATGGTTGCACCTGTGGCTCGGCTATCTGCTTCATTGGGACACGCAAGCCTCCCCACCGTGGCAAGGTCACATGGTTCGCAGGAGAGGTTTATTGTCATATATTTGGTTATGTGTTAATTAATCATAGCGAAAAGGAACTTCTTTTAAAGCTGTGAATGTCAAGACTGTTTGGTGGTCATTATTGAGTGCACTGTTTAACGAACTGGTCTTCTTGCGATAGCTTTTGTAGCACTTGCGATATTTTGGAGGGACTGATTTGAAGGACTATTAGGCATGAGAATAATAAGAGATTTTCTAAAATTATTGTATTAAGAAATGTAGATAAAACACAACAGGAAAATTGACTTACTACACTACAATAAGAGAATGATGGTGGAAATTACATTGATTACAGTACAATATTTAGAAAATAACATTTTTATCAGTTCTCCTCATCTGTTTGTGGTAACAGATCAATGTGTTTGGAGTCGTAAATAATGTTTAGACACCCGTTGTTTCACCTGCTAATCTCCTCATTGGATATCACCCATCAGTCATCAGAAGTACACCCAGTTTCCGGAGTAACTCAGTCACAAATTTATTCACAAGATAAGTACTGTAGTGTAATGGTGTGTGGCCTCCAAAGAGGCCCGGTGCAGCTGACCTCAATCAAAACCCTTCTGTTATTTCTAATCTTCTTCCAGTTGAAGTCTAACTCTTTGACAATACTTCTCAAACTGATACAACCTTCTCTGAAACCAATCCTCTCTGCTGAAACAGATTGTAATTTAGATATTGACGGAGTTGTTTTACGAAGAACGTAAAATTCAAGGATTGTGCGTTGAAATCTTAAAAATCCATTACACGTTTTTTTTCCCTTTCCGTCTTTTTTTCTGGTGTACCAAATGAAGCTTCTTCAGTCTCTTGCTGTCTCTGTTCTACTATTTATTAATTTTGTGCTACTGGTTTAACGTCACAAATCGAGGAATTTCGCACCTTAAATTATTTTTAAACATTCAAAATGATGTTATAAATATCATTTTAACAGTTTTATAATGTATTTCCATCTATCCAGTGAAGTGTAATCTAAGAGAAAACGTTATTTGACTAAGTGACATTTCGAAATAATAGACATTTTTTGGCAGCTGAGAGAGAGGAAACGACGAGGATTGGGAAGGTAGTGACTGTGACCTTAAGTAAGGTACAGGCCCAGCATTTGCCTTGTGTGAAAACTATGGGAAACCATCTTCAGGGCTGCCGACAGTGGGATTCAAACCCACTACCTCCCAAATGTAAGCTCACAGCTGTAACCGCAAGGCCATCTTGCTCAGTTAAAATTCTTTTAAAACACTTTTGTTGAATCTGCTATTTTTTGTTGTACTTTTAACATTTCCCTTCTATAGGCCTACTGTTCTTGTGTTTTATTCTTTCTGTCCTCAGCTTCCTCATTCATAAAACTATGAACACTGAACAATCTCTTGCATTTCTCCTTTTGTTGTCGTAAACTTCAGTTTACAAAGGTGAAAAATGAGAGTATTCTCCTAATTTTTAGCATTTTTTCAACTTATATTATGTAAATTATTTCAAACTCCCCTCATTTTTCACTGAAGATGGCTCAAACGAGCCGAAACATGTTTGAATTTGTTTACTCCGTCTAATGACGGAATATTTATGTATTGAATTAGGAGGATACTCTCATTTTTCACCTTTGTAAAGTGAAAACCGTCAATACGGAATGATTCTCATATCTTGTAACTTCAGTTTAGAATTTTCAGCGGCATAATCCACTTCATGCACGAACAGTAGGAATACATACGGACAATGAACCGATTTGTTTAGCTGCTGACCGTACTTGCTCAGTCGAGTTTGTTACAAGAAGCACTACCTTCTCTTCACTTCCCTTTCTGTCCCTCTTCTGCATTTCACTGGTATACTAGCTGTCAACAATGTGCGATAGGTCAGGCAGCAAGCTTTGCCTTATGTTTCAAGTGCAAAATTGATTTGAGGCAGTTATAAAACATGTACTACAGCAATGACCGACAACAGTCATGAACAATGAAACTGAAGCATCTCATGTTCCCTCCAGAATTAAAACTTGTTGCATACGATAACCTGTGTGCAAAATACAAGATTCTAACTCAGGTGCTTAAGATGTAATAACTGGTGCTTATGATAACCTGGTGTTCTGTATATTACTGATGGTGGTTACGATAATTTCTTTCTTATTGTTTTTACCCTTTACATTCATTTCAAGCTTACAATACTTTGCCAGCATGTGCAGTGAAGTCTGACTGATGTATAAACATTGTAACCTCAATTTTGACAAAAATGTTGCTTACGATACTTTGCCTTTCCAGGGACGAAGTAATCAGACCATATGGGTATGGAAAAGGAATGACGAAGGGGAGAAAACAGTTCAGTTTTGTGAGAGGAATGGAATGATTGTGAGCAACACATGGTTTTGGAAGAAAAACAGCAGGAAAATGACAAGATATGGCTGGGGTGAGAGGAGAATAAAATCAGTAATCGATTACTTTCTGATGGTTCATGGTATGGGTTACTGTAGTCACGTCCTAGTTCGTGAACCATGGGCAACGGCTGAGTGGCCTAGTAAGTGGTCCTGAGAGCCGGGATACCAGTTGCTATGGAATGGGAGTGGGCATTTCGGACATATTCTGAGCCATGGCCCTCCTTGTGCTCAGGCGGCTAGGACTATACAATTTACCGGTGGTCCATAACCCGTTAGAGGAGAGATCCTCACTTGGACTATGTGCAAGTAGGGTAGCATCCTGCTTCATGAATTTACCGAGCTCAGAATATTTTAAGCAAGCCTCGGACCTATGGGAGTAACGGAGTCCCACTTCCATTTGACAGGCGAGGGACTCCTTGGAAACAACTTGGCGAATGAAATGGAATTCGATGAGGAGCTATCAATATTAATGGGGTTTATGGAAGAAAGAAAGTAGAACTGGCTGAGTCAGCAAAGAGGATGCATCTGGATGTGCTAGGAGTGATATTCAGATAAGGGGAGATAACGAGGAAGAGATAGGAGATTATAAAGTGTACTTGACGGGTGTTAGAAGGAGAAGGGCAGAGTCTTTATCAGGAATACCATTGCACGCAACATAATTTCTGTTAGGCATGTAAATGAGCGAATGATGTGGGTAGATTTGTCAGTTGGAGGAATTAGGACTAGAATTATCTCCGTGTATTCACCATGTGAGGGTGCAGATGAGGATGAAGTTGACAAGTTTTATGAAGCATTGAGTGACATCGTGGTCAGGGTCAGCAGCAAGGATAGAATAGTGCTAATGGGCGATTTCAACACGAGAGTTGGGAATAGAACTGAAGGATACAAAAGGGTGATTGGTAAATGTGGGGAAGATATAGAAGCTAATGGGAATGGGAAGTGTTTGCTGGACTTATGTGCTAGTATGGGTTTAGCTGTTACGAATACATTCTTCAAGCATAGGGCTATTCACCGCTTCACATGGGAGGCTAGGGGTCCCAGATCCATAATAGACTACATCTTAATTGACTTTGAATTCAGGAAATTTGTTAGGAATGTACCAGTTTTCCAGGGATTTTTCGATGATACAGACCACCATCTGATCTGTATTGAACTAAGTATTTCTAGGCCTAGGATAGAGAAAGTGAAATCTGTCTGCAAACGAATAAGGGTAGAAAATCTCCAGGACGAGGAAATTAGACAGAAGTACATGGATATGATTAGTGAGAAGTTTCGAACAGTGGACAGTAAGCAGGCTCAGGATATAGAAAATGGGTGGCATACAGGGATGCTGTAGTAGAAACAGCAAGGGAATGCCTAGAAACAACTGTGTGAAAGATGGGAAAAGGCGAACATCTTGGTGGAATGATGAAGTGAGAGCAGCTTGTAAACGTAAAAAGAAGGCTTATCAAAAATGGCTCTAAACAAGGGCTGAGGCAGACAGGGATTTGTACATAGATGTACATAGAGCGAAACAAATAGTTGTTGAATCCAAAAAGTCATCATGGGAATATTTTGGTAATAACCTGGAAAGGCTAGGTCAAGCAGCAGGGAAACCTTTCTGGATAGTAATAAAGAATCTTAGGAAGGGAGGGAAAAAGGAAATGAACAGTTTTTAAAGTAATTCAGATCCCAGGGAATCACTGGAGAGGTGGAGGGAATATTTTGAACATCTTCTCAACGTAAAAGGAAATCATCATGGTGGTGTTGCGAACAGCCAAACTCATGGGGAGGAGGAAAATGATGTTGGTGAAATTATGCTTGAGGAAGTGGAAAGGATGGTAAATAAACTCCATTGTTATAAAGCATCAGGAATAGATGAAATTAGACCTGAAATGGTGAAGTATAGTGGGAAGGCAGGGATGAAATGGCTTCATAGAATAGTAAGATTAGCATGGAGTGTTAGTAAGGTACCTTCAGATTGGACAAAAGCAGTAACTGCACCTACCTATAAGCAAGGGAACAGGAAGGACTGCAACAACTATCGAGGTATCTCATTAATTAGTATACCAGGCAAAGTATTCACTGGCATCTTGGAAGGGAGGGTGCGATCAGTCATTGAGAGGGAGTTGGATGAAAACCAGTGTGGTTTCAGACCACAGAGAGGCTGTCAGGATCAGATTTTCAGTATGCGCCAGGTAATTGAAAAATGCTACGAGAGGAATAGGCAGTTGTGTTTATGTTTCGTAGATCTAGAGAAAGCTTATGACAGGGTACCGAGAGAAAAGATGTTCGCTATACTGGGGGACTATGGAATTAAAGGTAGATTATTAAAATCAATCAAAGGCATTTATGTTGACAATTGGGCTTCAGTGAGAATTGATGATAGAATGAGTTCTTGGTTCAGGGTACTTACAGGGGTTAGACAAGGCTGTAATCTTTCTCCTTTGCTGTTCGTAGTTTACATGGATCATCTGCTGAAAGGTATAAAATAGCAGGGAGGGATTCAGTTAGGTGGAAATGTAGTAAGCAGTCTGGCCTATGCTTACGACTTGGTCTTAATTACAGATTGTGCCGAAACCCTGCAGTCTAATATCTTGGAACTTGAAAATAGGTGCAATGAGTATGGTATGAAAATTAGCCTCTCGAAGACTAAATTGATGTCAATAGGTAAGAAATTCAACAGAATTGAATGTCATATTGGTGATACAAAGCTAGAACAGGTCGATAATTTCAAGTATTTAGGTTGAGTGTTCTCCCAGGATGGTAATATAGTAAGTGAGATTGAATCGAGGTGTCGTAAAGCTAATGCAGTGACCTCATACTTGCGATCAACAATATTCTGTAAGAAGGAAGTCAGCTCCCAGATGAAAATATCCAAATTAATTCACTTCCTATGTATTTGAAACTGTCAATAATTTCAAGGCTTTGACTACCATTTTTCACAATGCCTTTCCCTTGTCTTTCCTCTCTTGACATCACCATGATCTTGACTCTGCGCTAATTTTCTTACAATACTTTTATCGTAGCCTGTTTTCTTTCAAGTCTATAAGAAACATCACTTTTGCTACAAAAGCAATGTACTAGCGGCAGAGTATTCGGCTATATTCAGCTTCATAACTGTCCACAGGGCACAAATACGTTTTATTTTATAGTTCATTGCAACCTTTAAAGTAATCTACTTTTTTGCCTGGTGAACGGCGATTAGAAAGCATGTTATATTGCACATTTTATGCAAACTCCATGCTGATGATACAGATGCTGATTCCCATAGGGAACCTGAAATAATTGTCTTGAATGAGTAAATTTATAATACCAATATAGTTGGTCCGTTATTGGACATTATAAATTTTCCAGCTACTCATTCCTGGTTACCAGCATTTTGCCCCAGTCTGCTAATTTGGGCTCGTCAGCTGGAAAATTTATAATGTCCAATAACAGACCAACTATATTGGTATTAACACCTTCCTGAACGAATGTCATTATGTCCTTACATGATATACATATATTATATGGAGTATCACAGTTAGTTGTGTTACATTAAGATGAAACATGTCCTAAAATTTGTGTTAGTCCTACGTAATTTAGGGCAAATAAAGTATTGAATAGGAGGAAACTCTATCTCAAATTAAGTCGATTGGAGGTCAATTCGGACTTAACTATGAAGTTTATAAACTACATCAGGGTTATGTACACCCCTCCAGGCTTGCACTATCTGATAACATCCTGGGCCAGCGCTCATAACACCTGTTTCTCATGCATGCAGAATTGTGACCTTAACATGCCTGGCCTACACTATGTATTTTCCACCTTTTTATATCTTTGGCCAACACCCTCAATCTTCAAAAAGTCTTTCAGTTTCTCCTGCAATTCAGGTGAAGTAGGCCAGGCCGATTGACTCAGATGGCAGACCACTGGCATCCTGAATTCAAAGGTAAGAGAGGTGGTGGTATAAAATTTCTAATCACTAGATTACGGTATGTGCTAAAAGACTGAACTCAACTCCAAATCTCTCTGCAGTGTTCGTATGGAGTGTGCCCAAATAACGCTGTTGATGGTGATTTGTCTGTCGGCTGGCGACGTTAAGCCTTGAGCAGACCCCTTGGGTGTTATTCAACAGGACAAGTCTTTGTGTTGACAGCCTACCTCATTATCATCTCATATCCAGGTGCACATATTGCCCATGGGCTTCAAAAGGAAAAAGGCAAGCTGAAAGAACAAATAAATAACCATCACAAATCAACTCGGAACTTGTGAAAAATGAAGTAATAACAAATATCTCTGTCATTATTCCTCATACAGCAAAAATAGAAGTAAGAAATTACATTTTGCATAACTTCCATAACGTACAGTTTTTCTTCTAATATAACGGAAATATCTGACATTTCTTGATTGATCTCCTTAATTCTGATATTCCACTGTGTACGCCTGCAATAACACAACCCAGCTATCTCCAAAATACAGTGATGTGCTCTTAACCCCATCTATCTCAGCTCTACAGGGGCAAAGAATTTTGTATTTACATTTTCTAATTATTTCTTAGAACATTTTTTATCAAGTTTAAAAAACTGCAAACAGCCAAATCAAGCTAAGAGCAGCTGTCTCGACAATCTGCTCGTTCTACAGCAGTTCAGCAATCTCCTTGCTAGAAAGAATGAGAGCTACCCCAGCGAAACTGAAGTCGCCGTGTTGATGCATGCACTTGAAGACTCCTAGTCCTGTGGGTGGGAGTAGGCAACCCTCGAGATTCACAGCGTCTTACGGCCACAGGCCAGCTAGCTTGGGTAAGGCATGTTAGTTGTATTAGTTAACACTTGAAGTGTTCAGCACCACGCACCAGAGGCTACAATGAAAAATATCAATATATTAAGAGTACAGCCATTTGCACTTTGTCTTGTTAATAAAAATAGAGCTTTTTTTAATTAAGATAATTAGAATTAAAGTATATATTTTTGGATCTCAGTATGTATAAAGTTTTTGAGGGTATTCATTGATGGTAAATGTACAGGATTTCTTTTTCAATACACAATGGAAAATATTTAGGTTCCCAGCATGCAGACAGAATCAAGCGCGAAGTACAAAAATTTTGTATTTTGTTGGTGTACACCCATGGGTTTGCCCAGTAGCGTAGCCAGGATCAAGCAATTGGAGGGGAGTGGTATAAGTACAAAATGCTGATAGAACATAATAAATGTGCATGTGTGGTGCGCGGATGCATCACCTGACATTATAATGTCACTGATACAAGTGAATTATGTTGATAGTCAGATTGTAGTATACTACAAAATTTTACATTAAAATACAGAACAAGAACAAAATAATCAAGGTCAACAGTTTTACAGCGAATGGTATGTTCAGTTTATAATCCAAAATCCAACTTTTGAGGCTTTTTAGAAAATAGATTCAAGAGATCTGTTGGTTTTACAATTATGTCTCTGAATGTTTATTTACTTTATTGTTAGTTTCTGTTTATTTTCTTTTTGTAAACATTTGGGGGGGGGGGGGTTCTAACCCACCAGCGAAACTGGCTACGCTCCTGGATTTGCCTGTAATGGTGGTAGGGGCTGTGAATTTTATAGTGTTGTACTTGTGTTACGGGTTAAGTTTTTGCAAGTTTTGTGGCACTCCTCGTGAATATAACAGTGTTATTCATCGTGAGGAATACTTTCCCACATCTGTCGTCACTGTGCCTACACTCAGTAAGCGAGTGAAACTGTAAAATATCGTCTAAACTTCACTCACTGAGTTTAGGTTAGACGATATTTTACAGTTTTCAAAGAAGTTCCAGTACGTGTTCACTGCATGCTAATGCTGAAAAATAAAGAGAGTTTTGAGAAAATCTGAACGTCATTTCTTCCACAATGTCAAATATTGACATAAAAATATTCAAATAAACCTACTTCCGACTTGTGTGTGGTTAATCTAATATAACAAACAAGCATGAAGCAAAAATCTGAAGTGGTCAGACATGTTGTGAGATGGACAGCAGGCAAGGGTATGGTGATAAAAGGGATTAAAAGTCAGGTTGTGTGTTCCACAAATAGGAAGAGTCCTCTCAGTTTTAATGACTGTGTTTATGGGGTGAAAATCCCGTACGAGGATCAATTTAAATACCTAGGTGTTAATATAAGGAAAGATCTTCATTGAGGTAATCACATAAATGGGATTGGAAGTAATTATAGGGTACAGATCACTGCACACGGTTATGTGGGTATTTAGGGGTTGTAGTAAGGATATAAAGGAGAGGGCATATAAGTCTCTGATAAGACCCCAACTAGAGCATGGTTCCAGTGTATGGGACCTTCACCAGCGTTACTTGATTCAAGAACTGAAAAAAATCCAAAGAAAAGCAGCTCGATTTGTTCTGAGTGATTACCGACAAAAGGGTAGTGTTATAAAAATGTTGTAAAGTTTGGGCTGGGAAGACCTGGGAGAAAGAAGATGAACTGCTCGACTAAGTGGTAGGGTATGTCACAATAATAATTATTAAATTAATGTTGAAATGGTCCACCTAGTCTCTAGTTTAGTAAAATAATTCAAAACATTGCATATTTTAGTACTGAAAAGGTGGACCAATACGACATTAATTTAATAATTTTTATTGTGATCAAAATTCAATATTGATCAAAACCATGAAGTTTATATTTCTTTGAAATCATTTATGAAAAGGCTAGGAAAACAACAGATAGGGAACCTGCCACCTGGGCGACGCCCTAAATGCAGATCAGTATTGATTGATTGATTGATTGATTGATTGATTGGTTGATTGATTGATTGAACATTGTAATCCTAGCATAATTATATTACTACCATTGCCGATCGTATAGTTAGACAGCAAATCCGGTGCGTAATGTAATAAAATGTTCTGCACAAAACTGAATTATAGGGTACGGCCTAGGGCAGTAGGAACAGACGGATTCCCTTATGAGACTCACAGTTGAAGAATATAAGAACAAAAGGGATGATATGTAAATATTTCGTATGGTACTCCTGTGTAATAAAGTATTCGTAGTGCTTACTCATTCTCTTTGGTGCTAACATCACGTAACACCTACCCGAAAAAATTAACTGCTGTGTGTGTTAGTCACTAAATGTTGATTACAAAAATGTGAATCAAGTGACAGGGGTTATAAAACTGATAAGTAAATGAGGTACCAGAGTACGGTAATACGAAGAGCAAAACATGAATTGTGGGTTTTAAATGAGGGCAACAGGAACTGATGGCATAGCTGTTGATATTCAGCACTTGGTTGATTACGATATTTCCATGGTAATATTGCATGCTGACCTAGTACGGTACACAGCGAGAGGAAGTAAATATCGAGTCTAAAAGCAAATAAAATTACAAAAAATACGAGACTGAAGAAAAAAATCACTAGGTTTACAATTACTAAGATAACGTTTTTAACCTACTGTAGCCTACATCTAAAATACCCACAACGCCGTCTTCTCGCCCCTGCAATCAAACAAGCATTTGTAATTATAAGCGATTATGAAGTTCCAGTACTGGCGGAGTGTTTTACAATAGGAACCGGGGCTAACCAATACTCTCAAAAGTGGTTCAAATACGGTATCTACTAAACTAAGGTCGCGTGGCTTAGCCTATGACATGCATAAATTCTTCTGCACCCACCTGACGTTCTGAAGAGATTCTTTTCAAGATGAAGTTGTCCCTAAATTAAGTGAATGTGAAAGGGAATGAAGTAAATATCCATGACCTTGAAGTCGATCTGAGCGCTTGGCGGGATGTCCTGTAACAGTATATCTACTGTATTATACATGCAACGAATTCTCATATTGAAACTCATCTTTTTTTTCTTTAGAATTTGTTTGTTTAACATCGCACCGACACAGTCTTACGGCGAAGGAATCGGCCGTGGCCTTAATTAAGCTACAGCCCCAGTATTTGCCTGGTCTGAAAATGGGAAACCACGGAAAACTATCTTCAGGGCTACCGACTGGGGTTCGAACCCACTATCTCCCGGATGCAAGCTGACCGCTGCGCACCCCTAACCGCACGGTAGATTGACTTAGGTAGGGCTGGTGATTATTATTTTAGTAATAACTAGCATGTACCCGCGGCGTTCCCGCGTTTATTAATTCAACTGTTTTGTTTAATAAAAAACTATATTTTCCTTATAGAGCTTCCAGCTGAACTACATTAGTGTCCTTCCAAATGGAGCTAAGATATATAGTGCGTTTGCCAGTAGCGTAGCCAGGATTTCAGTTTGGGGGGGGGCATTCATCCAGAATTTTATTTTGATAGTTTAGGTGGTGTAGAATACCGAAAAAAGAAATGGGTGTCCTTGGATCCAAGTAAGAGTGGTGGATTCGTGCGGATTCCGGAAGCTAATAGTAATATTCTTCTTCTTCCCCCGATTTTCCCACATCTATAGGGTCGCGGGTGCGAACTGTGTCGCACATGTGGATTTGGCCCTGTTTTACGGCCGAATGTCCTTCCCGACGCCAACCCTATATAGAGGGATGTAATCAGTGTTGTGTGTTTCTTTGGTGGTTGGTAGTGTAGTATGTTGTCTGAATATGAATATGTTGGGACAAACACCTAGTCCCCAGCCAGAAGAATTAATCAGACGCGATTAAAATCCCCGACCCAGCCGGGAATCGAACCCGGGACCGTCTTAACCGAAGGCCTCAACATTGATAATTCAGCCAATGAGTCGGACTCCAGAAGCTAATATTAATGTACCGATTATATATAAAATGCTCAATAAAAGTACATTGTTAAAACTCCTGGGGGATCTGGACTTCTTGGACGACACCCCCCACCCCCACCCCCGTCCCCCGGCTACCTTTGTTACTCCCATCCCAACATAACTGCAGCATTTCATATATTCCGAGTACAAGTGAAATGAATGCAAGAATAAACAGTTTGAGTAAGGATGCAATATTCTGGTTTAGAATAAATACGGTAAAGTTATTATAATAATGGTCATGTGATAAGCAATAAAGGAGTAACATTTCATACAAATAATGCGGCAAAGATATACACACACACACGCGCGTCGAATACAGGTTTTTCGTCCTTCTTGTCCATGGCTAGATGATGAAGGCAAGAGAATGATGGCCCACCGTGACTCGTTATTTCGACATTATAAACAAACCCTAGATGACACAGTCTTCGAATCTAACCGCATCTTAAGAAATCGCACAAAGCAGTTAATCAGAAATTTTCGGAATTTAGCTAACAACTTAAATTCTAATCGCGCACGGGACCAGCTTAGAGCTCTGGGAATAGGAAAACATCAACAGAGACAGACAACTTCTGACATTCCACTTGACAAACTGAACAATTACTTTAGTAGAATAAATAATCAACCTACCCAAATTAACTGCACCGACTCACCGCCCTCCTCCAGCCAATCCACCATTCACATTTCACAGTGTCACAGAAAATCAGGTTAAAAGGCTTTGTACTCGATTAAATCAAAGACAACAGGTGTAGATGGTATTCCTATTACTTTTATACATAACATTATGGGTGCTATCTCGCCTATGCTGACGCACATACTGAAATAATGTTTACTAAACGGAACTTTCCCTACTGTCTGGAAAACAGCCAATATTGTATCGGTACCTAAGAATTTAGACCCACAATCACCCTCTGACTATCGTCCTATCACACGAAACAAATACGTAAAAAGATTTATGGAGTTCTTCACCCTCTTAAACGGCAGAGGGATGTATTTCCATTTGAGCTACAGGCCAAATGAATACAGTCATTCTCCCTATTCTTGATTATTGTGACGTTGTCTTAGTTGACATGACGAAAGAAGAAACACTTAAACTTCAACGAGCACGGAATACCTGCCTGCGATTTATTTACAAGATCGGGTACAATGTTCATATCACCCCATACTATCAGGCTGTCTCATGGCTGATGTCTGATAAACGTCGGCAGCTACACACTTTAACGATGGTGATCAGAGTGGTAGCTGAAAGTCAGCCAGTGTATATTTCTTCTAAATTCATCTTTTTATCATCATTTCACAACTTAAATACACGTTCTAGATTCATTCTTTCTATTTCACTGCACCGCACAAATAAAATTAATAGATAATTTGTGGTGACTGTCGCCAGATTATGTAATTCCCTGCCAGTTCAGGTCAAAGAAACTACCTTTTTTAAATAACGATTTAAGGTCACCTGTCGAGACTACCTGCTGAGGACAGCTGACTGAATGGTTGACGTATGAATGTGTGCATTCCTGAGGATTAGCCATTTTTAAGAGTTTTTAATATTAATTAGTTCTAATATTAATTTAGTAAGTAATTTATTTAAATTTATTTTCAATTCTATTAATTTATGTAGTTTTAACTATTTTAAGTATCTCAGTATTTTATTTAAGATTCTGATTAGTATGTGGTTAAGTGTACGAGAGGGCCTGGAGCCCTAACTTCGCCACTGTACTGAAGGCACTAATAAATAAATAAATAAATAAATAAATGAATAAATAAATAAATAAATAAATAAATAAATAAATAAATAAATAAATAAATAAATAAATAAATAAATAATGTAAAGCGTATGGGTATAGATATTTTGTTAGTTGGTAAAGAAAAATACGCGTTACAACATATGTTATGTAGGGTTTACCTTGTCCTATTAGTTTCCAACGCGGTTAGGGCCACGCAGCTGTGAGCTTGCATCCGGGAGATAGTGGATTCGAACCCCACTGTCGGCAGCCCTGAAAATGCTTTCCCGTGGTTTCAAATTTTCATACTAAGCAAATGCTGGAGCTGTACCTTAATTAAGGCCACGGCCGCTTCCTTCCCACTCCTAAGCCTTTCCTATCCCACCGTCGCCATAAGACCTATCTGTGGCGGTGCGACGTAAAGTAAATTGTTAATTACTTTCCTCGCAAGCCTGGGATACAGTATATAGTAGTATAAAGTTAGAGTTTTGTGACGCTAATATTCGTATGTATAATTTTTATTAACGTGTCAGAAACCAACGACACTGAGCTGTTGCCATGTCAACATCGTTTTAAGGGTTACCGATCCAAGCCGGGATTTGAACCTGCGAACTCGGACTCAGAAGGACAGAGACACAACCAACTGAGCCACATGAAAAGAAGGCGTTTGTGATTATTGTTATAAATAGATGCAGTTAGTATTTTTACAAAGGTTTTATGAGGAGCATTTATTAAGGCGTACGTTTTCTTACTGTCCAAAGGTCTCCTTATTTTCGAATTTGACTTAAGGCATCCTGCATTCGATTCCCGGCACTGACAGAGTTAAGAAATGCATGGGATGGGGAGGTTACGTGCCAGATGCGACCGTGCCGGATGCGACCCGGCCATTATCGTGCCAATAGTGACCGAGCGGATAAGCATGGTGCCGCATGCGACCCATCAATCACTTACAACTGATCTACATTAAGAACTGTCACCAAGTGGCAGATTGCTTATAAGTAGCTAACTTGGTCTTTTCTAAAATAAAGGTCTGACACCGTTGTTAGCAGGTTCGAGTTCCGTTGGTCGAAAGAAAAATATAACAATGTTGCTGGCTTTACGTCCCAGTAACTACTTTTATGGTTTAAGGAGACGCCGAGGTGTCAGAATTTAGTCCCGCAGGACTTATTTTACGTGCCAGTAAATCCACCGACACACCGAGCACGTTCACCGGACTGAGCCAGGATCGAACCTGCCAAGTTGGAGTCGGAAGACTAGCATCTCAACCGTCTGAGACGTCTGAGCCACTTAGCCTGGATGAAAAAAAAAATCACCATAAGAATGTTGGCCGGCAGGGCGAGAAAGTTGGTGGTAGACAGTTTCTAATCACTAGATTGCATGCCAAAAGCCTGGATTCAAATCCAAACCTTTTCGCAGTGTTCAAATGGAGTGAGGGGATATGATGCTGTTGATAGTGATTCGGCCGTCGGATGACGACGTAAAGCATTGAGCAGACCCCTTGGTATTATTCGAGAGGAGTAGGCTACGTGCCGAAACCGGGTTTCATCTCTCCCTACTTCATTATCATAATCCCACATCCAGACGAGCAGGCCGCCCAAGGGAGTCGGTAGAAAGACCTCCACCAGCAAGCCGAACACGTCCTCGGACACTCCTGGTGCTAATAGGACATGTTAAGTAAGTAGGCCTAAGTCGTAAATAATTTCAAAGAAGTAGGATCTTTTTTATTGCTAGTGGCATTACGTCGCACCGACACAGACATGTCTTAAGGCGACGATGGGATAGGAAAGGGCTAGGAATGGGAAGGAAGTGGCCCTGGTCTTAATTAAAGTACAGCCCCAGTATTTGCCTCGTGTGAAAGTGGGAAACCACGGAAAACCATCTTCAGGGCTGCCTACAGTGGGATTCGAACCCACTATCTCCCGGATGCAAGCTCAGGGCCGCGCGCCTCTAACCGCATGGCCAACTCGCCCGGTGGGAAAAGATGTAAACGCATTACCATGTTTCTTGTTGTAAAACGAGTTTCTCCCAGAAGTTTTATGTAAAGTAGGGGCAGTAGCTGCTTATAGGACTTATTGAAATGGCATTGCACTTCGTTTAGCTTACCTTATCTTGGGTGATGACACAACTTATCAAATGACAATTTGCTTGTCAACGCCGGTCGCATCCGGCACGGTTACAGATTATGCGGTTGCTAGTGGCACGGGTCGCATGCGGCACGGTCGCATCTGGCACGCCACCGATGGGGAGGACACAACCTTGTTTTTGGGTGCAGTAGAGTTTTCCTTGAGTCTTCCGTAATCGAAATATGTAGGGCCTGGAAGGTAGTCACCTTCACGGAGTGTAGTACCACATTGGTTCCTTTTTTAAGAAGACAAATTAAATAAAGATTCTACTTCCTCACAAACGAAGAACGATATTATCAATTTTACGAACAGTTTCAATAATGCAGCCGGTGTATGTTAAGAGTACAGAAGCTATGATTGTACATGGTAACAATCAAAACCAACAATATCTACTGAAGATCCGTCACCGCACTCGGTAGGACCGGCTTTCTTTTTATATACACCGGGCGAGTTGGCCGTGCGGTTAGGGGCGCACAGCTGTGTGCTTGCATCCGGAAGATAGTGGGTTCAAACACCACTGTCAGCAGCCCTGAAGATGGTTTTCCGTGGTTTCCCATTTTCAAAACAGGCAAATGTTGGGGCTATACATTAATTAAGGCCACGGTCGCTTCCTTCCTGTTCCTAGGCCTTTCCTATCCCATCGTCGCCATAAGACCTATCCGTGTCCGGTGCGACGTAAAACAAATAGAAAAAAAAGATAAATGACCAGACAGTGTTACCTAACAACCGTGCAGGCTATGATATAAGGTATGGAGGATGACCAGACAATGTTAGTAGTATACGCAATCTATGTTCTGGACCATGGCGTCAGCATTTTTCTGCTGAGTCAGCACATCGAGGTCATTGACCCCGGAAAAGGTCATTGACCCCGGAGAAGTTAATTAACCCCATGACGTCATGACCACGTGACCGTGACGTCACGTTGTTTACAAACAAGGCCACGTGCTGGGCAACGTGCTTTTGACAGCTGTCACCTCGACGGGATCTAATCTCATTTTTTCGGACAAGAGAAATTCGCCAACCCCACTGCTGCCATATTAACAGGGCCTAACCTCACTGCTGCCACCTTAACCAAGTGGAGGGCGCCGAATTTAAAATCAACGTGCTTTTGGACAGCTGTCAAGATGACATGTCATAAGTACGTGGGCGCGAAATTTTGATCCTGTGAACGTTGCTAACCTCAGTGCTACCATCTCAACAGGGCCCAACGTCACTGTTGCCATCCTAACCACGTAGGGGCGCGGAATTTAAAAGCCACGTGCTTTTGACAGCTGCTATCTTGACAGGTCCTAACCACGTGGACGCAGATATTGAACTAGTGAACGTTGCTAACCTCACTGCTAACATCTTAGCAGGGCCTAACCTCACTGCTGTCATCTTAACGACGTGGGGGAGCGGAATTTTAAGACCATGTGTTTTGACAGCTTTCATGATGGCAGCCGCCATCTTGAAGGGTTCTAAACACAGGGGCAGGGAATTTTGAATAAGTGAACCTCGCTAACCTCACTGCTGCCGTCTTAAACACGTAGGGGCGAGGAATTCAAAATCTACGTGCTTTTGACAACTGTTATCTTGGCGGGTTCTGACCACGCGTGTGCGGAATTTTGAACAAGAGGACGTCGCTAACCTCACTGCTACCAGCTTGACGGGTCCTAATCTCACTGCTGCCATCATAACGATGTAGAGGGCGCGGAATTTCAACAGCTGTTAAGATGACAGTTGCCATCTTGATAGGTCCTAAACACGTGCACTTGTTTTCGATGCGGAACAAGTGAACGCGTAACCTTACTGTTGCTACAGAACATAGCCAGGATATCTAACCACAGAGGGTTATAGTTTTAAGGCTGGCTGCCCTTCTCGACAGCGAAACGTTACGGAGGTCAGCTCAATCTCTCCTTCTCACATTTACATAGGTCAGCTCAATGTCTCCTCCTCATCCTCCTCCTATTCACAGTTACAGAGATCAGCTAAATCCCTCCTCCTCCTCCTCCTCCTCCTCCTGACAGTTACAGATGTCAACACAATCCCTCATATTCCTTCTTACAGTTTTACGGACAGATGCCCTTCCCCTCGGAGGAAGCCTAACTACACCGTTCAAAGGCTTTACGTCTCTATCCGACGCGTGACCTCCCCTCCTGAACAAGATAAAACATGTTGTTAATCGGAGAAAGCCAAACTACACCGTCGCTAAAGAACAGAAAAAATCATAGATTCGAAACCCCGTTCTCTTTGTTTGTCGTCAGAATAAAAAATCTCTAATACATAGAATCGAATTCTGATTACTCTGATTAATATTATAATAAAAATACCAACACATAACTACAATATAAGAATCCCTTTCTATTAGTTTATTGGATTCGAACACTGAACACTCTGTTGAATGTTAAATTAGAAAAAGAAAATATCTAGAAAAAATCATGGAACACCCGTTTTCTCTGTTTATCGATAGATATTTAATGTTATATACACGCAACACTCTCTATCGTTAAACCGAACACACGCAAAAATACGGACATACATTTCATCACCACGCGCAAACACACACTTTATTTAGCAATTACATTTTGATTATCTGAGACACTTACATGTAAAAAGGAAAGGATATGGTAGTAACACATACCCCTTTTTTCTATCGAATAGCATTGTGAGGTTAGCATAAGGCTTTACGGCCCCATCCGGCAAACAAGCAATTATGAACCGCGTCCTCTCGCTGCGGAGAGTATTTTTTACACAGAATGGTATATACTTAAGCTGAATGGCTTGGACTGCACTGTCCTTTTTGTCGTAAAAACAGGTTCAATTATGTTTTCAGCTGTGTGTGTAGAGGGTGGTGGTGGTGATTATTGTTTTAAGAGGAAGTACAACTAGGCAACCATCCTCTGTGTGCAGAGGGAGAGGGGGAGATGGACTGGAAATGTATTTATCTCTTGTCTGTTATTAACTTACCTTGTTTATATAGTGATGTTACCCATTTAGTCACTACTTACATGTTGTTAATCGGGATACCGCAAGAAATAAACCGCGTGGCCAATTCGCTCGGTATAGATTTGTTACAATCGCATTATCGCATAATGCTACTAGAACTTTACAGTATAAACATATGATTATTAGTTCACCAAAATGCACAGCTTACAGCTGCACGTCCATAACCACGTGGTCAATTCGCTAGGTATAATCGTGTTGCAATGGCATTAACAATTAATGCTACTAGAAATTTACAGTATAAAATATGTTTATTATTACTCTAAAGCTACACATCCCTAACCGCGTAGCCAATTCGCTCTGTATATTTGTGTTGCAATGGCATTAACACATAAGTCTGCTAGAAGTTTACAGTATAATAATATGTTTATTATTACTCTACTGCTACATATCACTAACCACGTAGCCAATTCGCTCGGTATAGTTGTGTTGCAGTGACATTAAACATATAATGCTACTAGAACTTTACAGTATAAAAATATGTTTATTATTACTCTACAGCTACACATCCCTAACCGCGTAGCCAATTCGCTCGGTATAATTGTGTTGCAATGACATTAACAAATAATGCTACTAGAACTTTACAGTATAAAATGTGATTATTATTTTTCTACAGCTATGCATCTCTAACCACGTGGCCGATTCGCTCGGGGATACTGTAAAGAATCTGACCTGGCTATAAATCGAAAGGCACTCATCATCTCTTTCGACTACACAAATACAAAGCTACTGAGCTTGAATAAGAAAATCTCAATCACAGAACCTTGAAGAAAAACTACGGGAAACTACCTTACTGATTTTTCTTTGTATGCCTCTTCTGAATTCCTTACACAAGAAAAAAGCATTTTACTTATACAGCTTGCAACCGCGAGCTATTTACAGCAACCACAGTCGTGAGCAATAAAATTGGGTTAGCATGTTGACCTTTAGTCATAGAAGTCCCGGGTTCGATTTCCGAGAATGACTAGAATTTTAACAAATGCATACAGCATTTAAAACATTACTACGACCACAGAACACATTTTAATCGCAGATTACATTGAAGAAAATACACATACAGTTACCTTTTAATAAAACTATAATCACTGCTATCATTAATAATGGATACATGTAAGCTGGAAGGATTTACTTCCGGTAACCTGGCTAGGAATCGAACCCAGCCTCACGAAAGAGCTCGTAGTAAATACCAAGCAAATGCTAGGAATGTATCGATTATTACTTTCTTCACTGCAGCGTAGTAGTTAATGTGAATATCTATTATGAGTAACCCCGGACGCACTAAAGTTCACAGTCCCTCCTGGATGCCTTTTAGTCGATACCTACAACAGGTGTTTAGTGTTTAGAACACTGAATGTTTGATTGTAACATTTCAAGCTTGTAGATTTGAACACTAGAGACATTTAATTGTCTACTCTAATGTTCAAATCACTAGAATCGAACACTATAGCAAAGGGATAGAGTCGCCTATTTGTGAGCACAAGATAAGGGATCTGTCTCTTTGGACTACACAATTACCATAGCCATTACACAATAAAAAGCATTTTACTTACACAGCTTGCAACCCCGAGCTATTTACAACAACCACAGTCAAATGCAATAAAAAAGGGACAGCATGATGACCTTTAGTCATAGAAGTCTCGGGTTCGATTCCTGACAGTGTCTGGAATTTTATCAAATGCACACAGCATAAAAAATACTACGATGAGATAACACATTTTAATTGCAGACTATATTGAAGAATATTTATATATATATACTTACCTTTGCAGAAAACAATAATCACTAGCATCATTAATAGTAGATAGATATAAGCTTGAAGTATTTGCTTCCGGTAACGTGGCTAGGAATCGAATCCAGCCTTACGAACTATCTTATAGTAAATACCAAGCAAAGGCTAGGACTGGTTTAGAACACTGAATGTTTGATTGTAACATTTTATGCTTATAGATTTGAACACTAGAGACATTTAATTGTCTACTGTAATGTTCACATCACTAGAATCGAACACTATAGTAAAGAGATAGGGTCACCTAGTTGTGAGCATAAGATAAGAGATCTATCTCTTTCGACTACACAATTACACAGCCATTACACAATAAAAAGCATTTCACTTACACAGCTTGCAACCGCCAGCTATTTACAACAACCACAGTCGTGTGCAATAAAATGGGTTAGCATGCTGACCTTTAGTCATAGAAATCCCGGGTTCGATTCCCGACAGTGACTAGAAATTTTAACAAATGTGCACAGCATAAAACATTACTACGATGACAGAACACATTTTAATCGCAAGTTATATTGAAGAAAATATACATACACTTACCTTTCAAGAAAACAATAATCACTACCATCATTAATAGTAGATAGATGTAAGCTCCAAGGATTGACTTCCGGTAACCTGGCTAGGAATCGAACCAAGCATCACGAACAAGCCCATAGTAAATACCAAGCGAATGTTATGACTGAATGTTAGAGCACCCCGACAATATTGCTCCGTCTGAATAATAATATTATAATTGGCTTTTCATCCGGCTAACATTTTTAGTGATTTCGTCGGATGCCGAGGTGGCAAAATACAAAGCAAATGCTAGAACAATATGACGCATCACCCCAACAATATTGATCCCGTCTTTTCGGTAAAATGATTAGCGATGTTACGGACCTACCTCTTTCGACTACACAATCACAAAGCCACTGAGCTTGAATAAAAAATCACAATCACAGAACCTTAAAATATCTTTGAAGAAAACACACATAATATATCGATACCTTAAAGCAGATAAGTGTTATGTCCACTTTTTTGAGATATCGACATATTGGTACAACCAGATTAGTCATGAGAAACGGCATTGAATGCACAGTTGTTCTTTGTCCATGCCAAGTTGGATATACGAGAAAAACAGAAAAACCTAAAATTACTATGTCCTCCCCTGTCTTCTTTACAAGCGCACACAAGTACTATGTCCTGATATCTTCCTTGTTGTCAGGTCTCACGTGCTCAATTGTAGTATCCGTGTGCATTTACTTCACGAAAGAAGAATGGACGTAGATCACATTCTTGATTCATTATTGGCCTTGGCACTTGTTGTTCTGGCGGTCCTGTACGGCAGTTTGTGAGAGATATTGTAATTGTTCCGACTCGCATAATAGTTGTAGGTGTTAATCGTGAAAGAGTGACATGGTGTCAATATTGACTGTGAAGACTGCTTTTATAGTTGTTGTTGTTATACTACATACTACAGCATTAAGTTATCATCTTATTAAACTCATTCCTTATCCATCAAAACAATCAAAACCTCGTATTTGTACTGAAGGCAGTATTTATTTTGCATATGATTAGAAATTAGTGCAGAGTGCAGGTGGTTCGATGAGCTGGAAGAAGAGGAACGTGAAAATAAGGCCTCTGATGAGGTCCAAATTAACTCTCAAAGTAAAGCCACTGTTATGGATGTACTCGGTCAAGGGGAACGAGAGTATGACACTGACCATTTCATGGAGGTCGAGGTACAAAACATTGCAATGGATATTAATAGTGACCATTCATTTTCTTTTTTCGCAGTGTGTACCTACATATCTAGTCCTACAAAACTGTTCCTATTGTGTTTTATAGGGTTTAATAATTCATTGAAGAACTGGTAACTGGTAGAATTCATAGCAATTGCAAACGCTGACGGCACAATGATAACAAATCAGAACCTGCATGCTGAGGAAACAGGTAAGGCTTTCATAAAATGTCAATCAAGCATGTCAACTTTATTTTTCTCATTCAGTCTGTTTTCTAATAATACCATTAATCTGTCTACAGGTGATCCAAATGCAATAGAACAAGATGATCTTACTATTTCCACCAAAACCAATTAGTAGTTTTTGAGGAGAGCAACAATTACAACTTATCAATTCTTGAAAAGTGTGCAGGGGAAGAAAGAGATGAAGGTTTTGAACCTCCAGAGGATGCTGGAAGTGACAATCGTGAATCACAACATACAATGGATGGTAAGATCGAGTTATAAATACATAAAGATTAACAATGACTAATACTTGGTACAAATATTTGCCAATATATCCCGTTTGCCTCTTTCCTCCTGTATTTATCTTTGCAAACGGTCATTATTATTTATAGTTTGTTGTTGCAGAAACCTTACATAATAAGAATGAAGAGGCAGGGCTTGATCAGAATGTTCCTGGTTAAGTTTTCGAGATTGGTATTGCCAATTATATTGCATCAGAAACACCAAAGCGGAAAAGACGACGTTGTGTAGACCCTGCAAACTGGAAGAGAAATGTCAAAAGTAAATCGGCTGACTGGCAAGAGTTACAGCGACGTCAATGGCCGAATTATTCCACTCAAGGCTGTGAAGCTGGATGACTGTGCATGTAGATTCAGATGCCTAACGAACATTACTCGAGAACACCAACAAATACTCTTTGACGAATATTATGGTTTCGATAATAACGAACACCAAAAGAATATGTTGTTCAACTTTGTTAGTGAGCAACCTGTTCAACGGAAGAGAAAAAGGAATCCTGATTCGGAATTCAATAAAGAAGTCAGTAAGAAGTATACGTTGCCAAATGTATCTGGAAATGCAGTTCGAGTATGTTAAAGATTTCTTCTGAATACCTTTGCTATTTCGAAGAGTGTGGTAAACGCGGCTTTGCAGTATAAGAGCCCTCACGGATCCTACTTAGGGCGAGATCGGAGGGCTGGACGACCAGCTCCAACTGCAACTCCATGACGAGTTGTTCGCCAAGTTCGTGCCTTCATTAAGTCGTTTCCGAAAGTTCCTGCTCACTACTGTAGAAAGAAGAGCAATCGTCTCAACTTGGCACCGGACATAAACATACGAACCATGCATTACCTGTACAGCAAGGATGCGAATCGCCCTCAGGTGTCAGAATCTCGATTCCGGGCTATTTTTATAAGTTCGAACCACCCTTAGCCATTTTCATCCCGAAGAAGGATCAATGCTCGAAGTACACCGAGGCAGAACCCACCAAGACAACTACCACCAACTCGGACTATTTGGACCACATCACTCGTAAGTATCAAATACGAGAAATGAAGGAAGAAGGTACCAGAACCGCGGCTGACAGTCCAAAGATTGTGTGTGGAAGTTTTGACCTGCAAGCGATAATCCAAATACCCTTTGCAGGGGACTGCCAAATTTACTATAAGAGAAAACTCTCATTTTAACTTTACAGTTTATGATTCATTCAAGAATGCAACCCACTACTTGTGGGATGACACCCACGGTAGGAAAGAGAGTGCAGAAATTGGCAGCTGCCTGCTGAGTTACATTAAGCACTTACATCCAGAAGTTGAGCATTTAGTCCTGTATGCTGATACATCTGATGGGCAGAACAGGAACCAAAACGTAGTTTTTGCTTTGATTTACGCAATGAATACTAAAATGCACCCTAACTTGAAAACCATAGACTTGAAATTTATGGAGAGTGGGCATAGCTACCTTGAGGCTGACTCAATTCATGCCGCAATAGTGAAATGTCGTAAACACAATACAATTTATAATCCACACGAGTATAAACTTGTAATCGAAATGACCAGAAAGAAGTCTGGGCCTTACACTGTCATTTAACCGAGCTACAACAGCGTATACGACTTAGAACAGCTGCCAAAACAAGTCATGAAGAATCTAACAAGAGATTCTATGAATGAGAAAGTTAATTGGCTTCACGTATTTGTTGAATCTGGTGAAGAATGGTGTAACCCATCTGATTGCAAGGGCTTAATCAACAATTTGCCTTCTGCAAAGGATGTCTGTGATGAAGCTATATGGCCACCGACAGCGGGCAAGGATTATTAGAATGTCCCAAGAGTATTCCAGTGGTGGCCTTTCTGTTGTGTGTCTTTTTTACATTTGATATTCCATTGTACATTTTATTGTATTCAAAGTGCTAACATGTCATAAATATTTTCTTTGCGGTTAAAATAGTGTTTCTGTTGAAAATATCCTGTTTATGCCTTTGTGACACATAATAAAACTGTTAGTACTATGTCCAAAAATGGTATACTTGTTAGTGCTCAGTTGTGCTATGTCCCGACTTAAGAGCAAAAAACACATTAAAATAAGAAAATATTGAGAATTTTCACTTAAATTCTTTAGAATTACGGCTCAGATGCATTATGCTTCATGAAAAATCAATATAATAGCGTATAGGAACAATGGATTATAACGAAATATCAATTTCAAGTTTTGTTTTGCGATTTCCCACAACTTGTCAAAAGTGGACATAGAACTAGTGTGCTTTAAGGTATCGATATAGCACACGTAACACCATCTTCTAAGTTAGTGAAGATATGAATGGAAATATTACACACACGTTTTCACAGCTTTTCTGTACGTGTTTAATTCTGTACGTTCACTTTTTGTACTTACCTTATTCGAATTATTCATGAATTAAAATAATAAATGTAATCTCTGCATTGAGATAGTATTGTGCGCGGCCCGCTCGAGCTTTCACACGTGCCTCTCTGATGTTCGCAACAGGAAACGGTGTCAATTTTCTGTTTACGCACTGTCCACTGCTTCGTTCAGCGCCTCTCTAACATGCATAGATTAGAAAAGGAATTATAAAATTTAATCAGATAAAATAATGTTCCACCGGGTTGAGATTATTACCTAGTAGGTCTGCGGGATAAAATTTCTTTACCTCAACGTCATCTGTCTACAACTTAGCATATTCCATCCTGGGTTATTCAAAAGGTACTTTTTACTTTGATGATCAAGGGAGTAATGCGCAAGATGGCGACCGTGTGCAATTTCCTAGTATAAGGGGCCGGGGGGACAAGATAGCGGTTATCCCTAACCGCACGGAATACAACCCGAGGGAATGCCCAGTACCTCGCTCTGACCCGCTATGCAGAACAGAGGGTATGTTGCAGGATAGGAAACAACATTAATGAACTCTGTTACAGATTTGCATACAATAAATCTGTTATTAAAACCTACTATTTCTCGGTGTAGGAATTTAATCTGTAGTTGAGTAGTCACGGTTCTTGTTGTGTTAAGAGCCGTCAATTAAACGCACGCCTCTGGTGTGTGAGCATTATACAAAATGAGGTTTATCAATTATTTTTCATGTAAAACTGGACAAGAGAACCCCACCATCTCCCGGATGCAAGCTCACGCTGCGCGGCTGTAACCGCACGGCCAACTCGTCGTTATATTATGTGAGAGTCTCCGCAGCTCAGGCGGCAGGGCACCGGCTTCTTACCGTTGGGTTCCGTGGTTTAGGTTTTTCTTCGGGTACTAAAAACCAATAATCACTACCATTGATTAGTTAGCACGACGTAGACCTCGGAGCTTATACACACAGCCCCTCCTGTCAATGATTACAGCGAAGTGGTTGCTCAACTAAGTAAGATAGTATTCACGTGTTCGATTTCCAGTCAGAACAGGGAATGTCTTGTAACAATATTCGTTAAAAGATAGTAAGTATCATTACATAAATAGGCTGTTGTGTTTGCCGGAATATTTTGAGATGTCTTTAAATTCTAAAACGAATATCGATAGAATATTCAGTCGCAGCATTTGCTTGGTATTTACTATGGGATAGTTCGTGAGGTCAGCAGAAGATGGTATTTTTTATTTATTGTCTTGCGTTAGAAGATGGTAAGTATCATCAAGAAGGCCAGCACCGTTCAAGCCATTCAGCATTAATATATTCCACTCTGTGTAAAATATCCTGTCCGCAGCGAGAGGACCCAGTTCATAGTTATTTTTTGTCGGATGGGGACGTAAAGCCTTATGCTAACCTCACAATGCTATTCGATAGAAAAAGGGGTATGTGTTACTATCACATCCTTTCCTGTTTTACCTGTTAGTATCTCAGATAATCAAAATGTAATTGCTAAATAAAGTGTGTGTTTATGCGTAGTGATAAAATGTATATGTGTTAGGGCTACCTCACAGCATTTGCTTGTCCATATTTTTGCGTGTGTTTGGTTTTACGATAGAGAGTGCTGTGTGTGTGTGTGTGTGTGCGCGCGCGCGTGTGTGTGTGTGTGTGTGTGTGTGTGTGTGTGTGTGTGTGTGTGTGTGACATTAAAGAATCTGTCGATAAACAGAGAGAACGGGGGTTCGAATCCATGATTTTTCTAGAGATTTTCTTTTTCTAATCTGACATTCAACAGAGTGTTCAGTGTTCGAATCCATTAAAGTAATAGAAAGAGATTCTTTTATAGTAGTAATGTGTTCGTATTTTTTTCTACTATTAATCAGAGTGATCATGGTTCGATTCCATAACATAGAGAACGGGGGTTCGAATCCATGGTTTTTTCTAGAGATTTTCTTTTTTAAATCTAACATTGAACAGAGCGTTCAGAGTTCGAATCCATTACAGTAACAGAAAGAGGTTCTTGATAGTGGTTATGTGTTGGTATTTTTATTATACTATTAATCAGAGTGATCAGAATTCGATTCTATGTATTAGAGATTTTTTATTCTAACGATAAACAAAGAGAAACGGGGTTTCTAATCTGAGTTTTTCTGTTCCTTAGCGACGGTGTAGTTTGGCTTTCTCCGATTAACAACATGTTTTACCTTGCTTAGGAACGGAAGTCACGCGTTGGAGAAAGACGTAGAGCCTTAGCAACGGTGTAGTTAAACTTCCTCCGAGGGGAAGGGCATCTGTCCGTAAATATGTAACGAGGGAGATGAGGGATTGAGTTGACTGCTGTAACTGTCAGGAGGAGGAGGAGGAGGAGGAGGAGGGATTGAGCTCACCACCGTAACGTTACGATGTCGAGAAGAGGAGGAGGAGGGATTGAGCTGACCTCTGTAAATGCAAGGAGCAGGAGGAAGAGGAGGGATTGAGTTCACCTCCATAACGTTACGGTGTCGAAAAGGGCAGCTAGGCTTAAAACTACAATCCTCCGTGTTTAGACCCCTGGCTATGTTCTGTAGCAGCAGTAATATTAGCCGCGTTCACTCGTTCCACATCCAAAATAAGTGCACGTGGTTAGGACCTGTCAAGATGGCAGCTGTCTTCTTAACAGCTGTTGAAATTCCGCGCCCTGTACGTCGTTAAGATGACAGCAGCGAGGTTAGGACCTGTCAATGTGGTAGCAGAGAGGTTAGCGACGTTCACTTGTTCAAAATTCCGCATCCACGTGGTTAGAACCCGTCGAGATGACAGCTGTCAAAAGCACGTGGATTTTAAATGCCGCGCCCCTACGTGTTTAAGATGGCAACAGTGAAGTTAGGCTCTGATAAGATAGCAGCAGTGAGGTTAGCGACATTCACTTGTTCAAAATCCACGCCCACATGGTTATGACATGTCAAGATAGCAGCTGTCAAAAGCACGTGGATTTTAATTTCCGCGTCCTCTAGGTCGTTTAGATGGTAGCGGTGTTGTTAGCCCATTTCAAGGTGGCAGCAGTGAGGTTATCCACGTTCACTTGTTCAAAATCCGCACCCAGGTTGTTAGGACCTGTCACCTTGTTAGCTGCCAAAATCACAGTGAGCAGTCAGGTTAGGCTATGTTAATATGGTAGCACTGAGGTTAACCACGTTCACTTGTTTAAAATCCACGTGGTTAGGACCTATAAAGACAGCAGATGTCAAAAGCACCTGGATTTTAAATTCCGCACCCTCTACATCGTTAAGATGGCAGCAGTGAGGTTAGGCTCTGTTAAGATGGTAGCACTGAGGTTAACCACGTTCACTTGTTTAAAACCCACGTGGTTAGGACCTGTCATCTTGTCAGCTGTCAAAAGCACTTGGATGTTAAATTCCGCGCCCCCACGTGCATAAAGTGGCAACAGTGAGGCTTACCCCGTTAGGATGGCAGCACTGAGGTTAGCGGTGTTCTGTTGTCCTTAAAAGTGAGGTTAGGGTCCATCAAGGTGACAGCTGTCAAAAAGCACGTGGCTTTGTTTGTAAACAAGAGCACATGGTCGTGACGTTACGGTCACGTGGTCATGACGTCATAGGGTCAATGATCTCGACCGGGGTCAATGACCTCGTGGGAAATGCTGACATAGCTCCCATTGTTTTTGAATCACCACTGCTCTCCTACATCCTACACTTATACGGCTGCAAGAAGAATTCAAGACTTATGTTCAACGTAATTTATTACAAATGAACCTTCATCAAGAAATTTTCTACGTATAAAATCCAACCTAAATTTTTCCTAACAACCTAAATTTCAGACTGTCACAGCGAGGGAGGACTTTCAGGGGGGAGGTCTGTACCGAGAGGTACACCCACTCCGTTCATTTAAATCAAGCGCCTGGAAGAACGCTATCTGCCATCCTAAAGTTACAACTATTAATACAAGAAGTTTGTACTTTTCTGTACAGATGTCTCTACCAAAAAACTTATGTTATGCCCTCTGGTGTGAAGAGGGACTATTAAGATTGCAAAGTAATTTGTTATTTTAAGGTTTACTAAACTGATTTTTTTTATTCCTTGTTTTTGGTATGTTAAAGTTTGCAACACGTCTATCTGAGTCCGCCAATTTCAAATATCGACCAATAAGAAATCTTGTATATGTTTTTCCACCAATAACATATATCTTGTATCTATTTAATTATCCACTGGGAATTGGGGGCGTGTCTGGCCTTAGTCCAGAGTTTTCTGGATCTTTCCTCTCGGGTATAAAAGCTGACACATTTTACGACCAGGTTGTCTTATTCATCGCTCCAGTCTAGTTTGTGTGTTCATAAAGAAGGCGGGGAGCCTCGTCCATCGCAGAGTAATACATCAGCTCCAGGTAATGGCAGTCCTATATAAATGATAGTCTTTAAAAGCTAGCTCGAGGGGAAGGTTTCCAAACTTTACGCATTTAACTTTAATTTTCTAAAATGTAATTTTCAAACTAGTCAAAAGAACTTAGTCGAAATTAGGTAATAGAGTGTGTGATACCCTCTCGCGTTCCCTATCATCTTGATTTTCTGGTGACTGTGATTTTGTAACCTTTTTCAGTTTTAAATCCTTTTAATTTAAATATTCTCTCCATCTAGTCACCTCGGTAGTATATTCTCAGCCTCTATTACTTCGGGCCAGAAGCCCAAATAGGGTTTTTAAACTTTTATTTCGATATTCTAGGAGCACAAATGTCCGCCTCCTCTCCATTTAGATTTGGGCCAGTAACTTAACCTGTTGTTTTTCACAAAAGGTCTGGTTGAATGGCTACTCCATACCCCTGTGTCATTACTTTTATGTAAAAAGGCTAGATTGTTGAGCACATAAGACAGTTCATACTGTTAGAATTTGTAAAATGTAGGTTGAGCCTTTAATAGACCTGGAAATTTCTGGAAATAGATTCCTAAGTGTAAAATTTATAGAGCATAGAGGCTCTTTCAATTAATGTAGAGTTGTTAGTGTAAATATCGAATGGTGCCTTTGGAAGGCCGTAACGTTGTAGTGTTTTGGGAATAGTCTTCTAGATAATATTGTGGTGCAAATGGTGCTCTTGAAACACTGGATATTTTGAATACTCTGTCTTCTTGTGAAGTAAAATGAATTGGGAGGTTCGTCTCCTTGACGATTTTCTTTAGAGGATCCGCAGCGCTCATGGAGGATGTGTAATTAGGGAGCTTCAAGCTCAAGGTTGTTAATCAATTGTTTAATTAATTGTTATTTGATATTCTAAAATTGTTACCCTATCTTATGATTTTTTTATTAGGGTTGTTTATAGTCGCTTTAACTCCAAGGTCTTATCGCGACTCTTACATATGATTACAGAATAATGGTAATAATAATAATAATAATAATAATAATAATAATAATAATAATAATAATAATAATAATAATAATAATAATAATAATAATTCAATAGTTGCAGAGTTATTGAAATATGCCGGAGAACACTTAGTGACTCAGCTAGAAGCACTGTTTGAGGAGATTTGGCAGACAGAGAGCATCCCAAAGGAATGGAAGACATCATTAATACACCCGCTGCACAAAAAAAGGAGACAGAACAAACGTTAACAATTACAGAGGAATATCATTGCCACCAGTTGCCTCTAAAATTCTATCCAAGGCACTACAAAACAGGACTGAAGGGATAATAGAAAAAGAACTTGGTGAATACCAGGCAGGATTCCGGAAAGGGAGATCATGCAGTGAGCAAATTTTCAACCTAATCTCCATAATACAACTACATGCACTCAAACCAAAAATCTAGTGATTGTATTTGTGGATTTTAAGAAAGCTTATGATTCAGTCGACAGAGCAACCTTGATAAGCACGTTAGAAGAGTATGGGATAGATAAAAAATACTAGAAATTTAATCAAAGAAACCATCACTGACACTACATCACAGGTTAAGTTTATGGGTATGTTGTCAAAACCATTCAAGATCGAAACAGGTGTCCGACAAGGGGACGGGATGTCACCACTCCTGTTTAATGTTATACTTGAAAAAGTGGTCAGAGAGTGGAGGAAGAGACTGACGGAATTAGGGGTGGAAAACGGAATATCACTGGGAAGATCTGGAGTCAAAATTGACTGTGTAGCATTCGCAGATGATATGGCAATACTGACAGAAGACACTGAAACAGCCAAGGTACAAATTAAAACACTTCAAGAGACTGCTGTAAAGATATCCTTCGAAAAGACGGAACTAATGATACAGGACAAAAAGGATCCGACACAAAATATTGTCACCAAATATGGAACAATTAAAAGAGTACAGATGTTTAAATATCTAGGGGAATGGATAACCCCAACAGGACTACCAGGAATAGCATTACAGGAAAGGGCAAGAAAGATGGAAGCAGCATACCAGTTATGTCGAAATGTCTACAATAAAAAATCAGTTTCATTCACTGCAAAAATCAGACATTACAACACTGTCATCATACCAGAAAGTCTATATGCGATCGAATGTATTCCACTGAACAGGAAGGGCTTACTAGAAAACATTGAAAAGACAGAAAGGAAGATCTTGAGGAAGATACTAGGGCCCAGGAAAGTGGGTCAAGAATTTAGACTGCGACCAAATGAGGAACTATACAAAAGGACCGAAAAAATCACAACATCCTTCAAGAAGAGAAGACTCTGCTTCTACGGACACATTAAAAGAATGCCACCAGAGAGAACAGCCAAGCGAATTCTGGAATACATGGAGAACAGGAAGACACAAACTAGCTGGCTTAAAGGGGTCAAGGAGGATATGGAGGAAAATAATAAATCACAGCAGGTAGTATACAACAGACAGGAATACAGAAAAATCATCAACAAAATTAAGGGATTCCAAGATCAAAGTAGCAAAAAACGGACCGGCAACAACTGGTAACGAGAACGTAAAGAAGCCCACTCCGAAAGGATGAAGAAGTACTGGGCCGATCGAAAGAGGAAGAACCGTAAATGAATGATGCTTAACGTGGTCCATAGTAGACCCATTCGAAAACAATAATAATAATAATAATAATTGTTACCGTGGTTTGGTGGATTAGCAGAGGTGAAAGAAGGTGCGGGGGTGAACAGGTCTCAGAATACGAAATTAAAGTTAAGATAACAGGGTTATATGTTCTTTTTAAGATCAAGTAAAAACAAATATAACAGGTACTTAGTAGCCTAGTAACAATTCGAAAATGTACAATTACAGGATTTGGGCTCCGAGAGCCAGACACAATTCTTGAGCAATGAGCCCAACTTTACTATATACAAGATTCAACAAAGGGGCAGAAGACCCCAATCATGCCCAGGAGCTCTTGCTCCCAATTACACAGTAAAGCCTCCTAGAGGCACGCAGAAACAAATTTTAAGAAAGAGCGACAAGCCCTTAAGTTTAAGTCTATCAAAGGCCACACCAAACTCCACTTTCAAGTTGACCTCCAAACACAAATAACACAGGGGTAAAAATACCCAACCTACTGAGGCCTATTCAGTAAAGAAATAGGTCAATTACATGGCCTCTAAAATACCAACTTGAGAGGAGGCGTTCTTGCACTCCTAATACACTTTATATAAAACCTACTTGGCACTAGGCCGTTACTGCAAGGGCTAATCCCATACTAGAGAGGTGACTTATAGAAGGAGACAATTTACATTACATTAAGGAAGAAACGGTTGAGAAAATAAGATCATCTCAACGCAATATGAGTGGGAGCTCGAGAGGGTTAAGCACTCTCTATCCCAATATGTAGTTTAAAAGATAGAATTGATACTAAGTGTCTTTATATTTTAGGGGAAAAGTTACATGGTAGAAAGGCTTCGGACCTGCCCCGAGAGTTAAACTGCTGAGCTAGCAAGAAAATAAGTTATTAAACGGCCATTACCTGGTGGCTGAACTGCTGCCCGAAGAAAGAGGCGCTTCCCGCCCCCTGCTACGTACTTTACACACTGATAAATGTTACTGAAGTGGCCCGGAGACCCGAAAATCAGCAGTTTTTATACCCTCGTGGAAAGTTCGAGGCGTTTCAGGAATGAGAACACCCTCCCACAAGAATTTTATTGGCTAACAACGAAAACCCCTACACTAGATGAAGAAGAAACACATTATTGGTGGAAAATTAATTACAGAAATTTCTTATTGGTCAAATTCAAAACTGGCGGAAAGAAAGGGTTAATATTGCCAACTTAAACAATAACTGAAAGAAATTTAACAAAGAACAAACTTATGAATTCAAAATTTCTCCAAAAAACACAGTTCTTTCACTTCGCACTAGGGTGCATAATTGTAGTTCTTCAGTAGTGCCATCTGGAAGAGAATGTCCACACTTCTTACTACAGGCAAAACAAAAATACATCGAAAACGACCCAGTTCAGAAACTTCAAAATTTACAAGTAGTGACATCTTCTGAGAAACTTGAAAATTAACACAGTAGATAAAGTTCAGACTTCCTCCAGTAGAGGAGTTTCAACTGGCGCAAAGTTTGAATTAGCGGCGTGGGGGTGTACCACCCGGTACAATAATAATAATAATAATAATAATAATAATAATAATAATAATAATAATAATAATAATAATAATAATAATAATGTAATTATAAAAATGAAAAGAAAAATAAATAAGTATAATGTAATTAGATTTTGGAGTGCAAGCCAGTGTCTTTAAGGAAGTTGACGACTTGATGACTCAGTGCTGGAGAAGACAGTGTCAGTTCCATTTCCTTAGGTATGTTGTGGTGTTGGCGCCAATGGTCGTACAGTTGACATTCTGAGATGATATGCTTGACAGTGAGAGAGCAGTTACATTTGCTGCAGGTGGGAGGTTGTTTCTTTTCTAGGAGATAGTTGTGGGTGATCTTCGTATGTCCTATCCTTAGTCGGGAGATTAAGACTTATTCATGTCTGGTGAGGTTTTGGAGAGGATATGTTCTCGTAGATATCATTTTAATTTTTTGGAGGTTGCTAGTGGAAGTTTTAAGCCAGTTCATTTTACATTGTTCGTGTAGTTTGATTTTGATATAAGCGACGATGTCAGAATGTGGCGTGGCAATTTGACAGTCGTTGATTGGAAGACTAGTAGCTTCTTTTGCTGCTTGATCAGCTGATTCGTTGCCTAGTATTCCTCTGTGAGATGGTATCCACATAAAAATAAGATTTTTTTCCTGCAATCTTGATCTTGTGATACAGCATTTGAATTTCTTTAACAAGGAGGTGTGTTGTTGATGGATTTTGTATTGAAGTTAATGCGCTTTTGGAATCAGAGAATATTATGAATGAGTGAGGGTGCATCCAGACAGGATCCGTTCCGCTGCGTGCAACACGTCATGATGCGTTGTATACGACAGCGTCTTATCATTCTTATACGGCGTGGCCACACAGGATCAGTCATCCGTTTTGTCAGTCTTCACCATGCCACTGGGAAGGATAGGACGGAGGTTATTGCTCTGTGAAAATGTTGCACTGAAATTAAGTTTGTGTGAAGAGAGAAGTTGGTATCATGAAATAAATATTGATAGACGAAGTTATGGCAAATACCATACATTATTTCCGAAACTTTTGAAGCACGATGAAAAATTTGCTGAGTACTTCAGGATGTCGAAATACTGCTTTCACATTATTCATGAGAGTATTCGAGACAGACTGTCAAAAGTGAAATTAAATTACCGTGATCCAATTTCTACGGAGGAAAGGCTAGTAGTTACATTAAGGTAAGACTTTTCTTTAGAGTTTCACTATCATTGACTTTTTATTTTAAAAAATTAAGTACAGATAGATACAAAATAATGGCAATTTACTGTGAGTTATTCATTATTAATAAAAGAGAACTGTGCCTGGTAGTCACCCATACTAGTGTCAGCCTGTTCACTCCATGTTGATACTGTTGTACTTGGCGCCGTGGAGTATTGTTGTTGATTTAACCCGTTAGCTACTGAGCCACCGGTAAAATCCTTGTACAGCATCTCTTGAAATTTAAGCTTTAGTAACATTCTTCTCTCTCTCGGAAGGGATTTGAAATCTTTTAACATGCTTTTAAAGAATAATAAATCTTCATACTCAGTTAAGTCCCTCTCAAGAAGCTTAACTTTTTTAGCCTCAAACTCCAACATGGACTGCCAGTACAGATCGGTCCCTCTTTATTTTGGTCTTACCTTTGAGTGTTTCTTTCTATAGATAATGACTTAGGGTTTTGTGTGATGTCTTGACTGGGTCCTGCTTTTTGACTGATTTCCGTAACGGAGACATTACTAGCATTTTCAATAGTTTCTTGCGCTGGCTCCAGTGAATCTTCACTCCTTGTTGACTCAAGATTTGTTGTCCTGGGCCGAGTAGACATTGAGTCATTCAAAAATGATAACAGAGGGAAAAGGGGCCAGTTGGAGGTTGAATGGTTATCAGCTCCGTCACCCGATCGGGGTTTCTCCAGTTTCTTCAGTTCCTTTCTGTAATAGTCCCGTATTCCACGCCATTTCATCTTGAGGTTCTCTGAAAAAAAAATTGTTTCAGGTATCTGGCTACAGGCAGTTCGTTTCGGGCACTGGTATTCTCATTTCGCATGGGGAAAAGTACTGTCGCAGAAATAGTAAAGGAAACGTGTGATATACTATGGGACCTGTTAAGTGGTATGTATATTGCAACACCGACAGCTGATACGTGGCTTGCCGTAGCAAAACAGTATTGGGAAAAGTGGAATTTTCCCAACTGCCTAGGCAGCCTGGATGGCAAGCACGTAGCTATCAAGTGCCCCCCTCGATCTGGATCGAAATATTATAACTACAAGCAGTTCTATTCCATCAACATATTAGCCGTCAGTGATGCGGACTATAAATTTACTGTGTTGGATATTGGTGCCTACGGTAGTGAAAGTGACGGTGGAGTGTTCAGAAGATCTGTTTTGTACGATCAGCTACAAAGTAATTGCCTGAATATTCCTGAAGATGAGTATTTACCGGGAACAACATGTAAAACACCGTACATTTTTGTAGCCGACGAAGCTTATCCATTGATGGAACACGTCATGAGGCCATATCCGAGAAAATCACTGGGGGATTCAGAAACAATTTTCAATTACAGACTGGCACGAGCCCGTCGAATGGTCGAATGCAGTTTCGGAATTCTTACAGCCAAATGGCGAGTGCTTAATTCAGCTATAGAAACAAGTGTAGAAACATCTGTGTCAATAGTTAAAGCAGCCTATTTACTTCATAACATTGTGATGACTCATGACGGTGTAACATCAACAGATAATTTGCCCGATTGTGAGACAACATCTGTAGACCATATTCCAGTAACAAGAGCTCACAACCGTTATACCACTTCAGCGAAATTGATAAGGCAGAGATTCACACAGTACTTTTGTAGTCCCGAGGGAGAAATTCCATGGCAGTACCGTTTGTTATAGAAATAGAACAATAAACACTTTCCATGTGCTTGCATTTTGTAAACATACATTCTGCTTCTGAAATATTAGTTAATATTAATCAAATACAGTATCAATATTAAATTAAATGCACTTTAATAACATTATTTGCATACCTTCGTCTGCTCGTAATTCTGTCGCTAAATCTCGCCAGATACGTTGGATTACATTGCGGTCCTTGTGATCTTTATTGGATGAATCCCACAGCGGCGGGTACTTGAACACCCGTGAAATAATATCTTCTTTGGATGACTCATTATAGTCACTGCGTCTTGTCCGTTCTGCGTCTAGAAACAAACTGTTTTGAAATAAGACGGATGACGGACTCGGCGGAGAAGACTGATAAGCCGCGCACGCATTCTGTGCGGCCACCTCCATTTAACACAGGTAGGTTTGTTCAAGACGCACATAGCGCAGTTCCCTGAAAAGACGGATCCTGTCTGGACGCGCCCTTATTGTAGCTTGCTTTTGAAATATGAATCATGGCCTGTTTAAGAGCATACAGTTCACTTGTAAAAACTGTGAAAAGATCTGGTAATCTGTATAGCTTACTATAGTCTTTATATTTCACTGCACAACCATTTCTCTCATTGAATTTTGATCCATCAGTATAAGTTGCACTATATGATGAGTATCTATTACAAATTTCATTAAATAACTGTTGGGATTTTGCTGTGTCAGTTTGAGCTTTAAGATTATTGTTCAATTCCCAGTTGACTGGAGGCAAATGAGCTTTCCATGGAGGGGTATCTAGTGAGTTGTGTGGAAATAAAATGGGTGGAAGGCTGAGGTTTATTTCTTTGAGAAGATTTGATATTCTGATGTTAAAGGGTTGAGGTTGAGATCCAGTTAGTTTTCCTTCATGTCTCTTTGAAAGTAGGTGTTTTCTCAAGTGTTGGTTACTTGTACCAGCTATCTTGAGTGCGTACGTCAAACTCAGCTGTTTACGTCTGGTTTCAAGTGGTGGTTCGTTGGCTTCAATCTCTATACTAGCTATGGGGCTGGTGCGGTGGGCTCCTAGGGCAATTCGAAGAGCTGAAGATTGGATGGTATCAAGGATCTTGAGAGTAGATGATCTGGCAGAACAATATACTATACTGCCATAATCCAGTTTGGCTCTGATTGTGGCTCTGTATGTGTTCATTAGGACATGGTAGTCTGCTCCCCAATTTTTTGCTGAGAGAATTTTCATGATATTCATTCTTCTTTGACACTCGTCTTTAAGATTTTTAAGGTATGGGGTCCAGGTGAGGTTGTTATCAAATACAAGTCCTAGAATTTTAATAGTTTTAACTGATTCAATTTTATGGTCTTCCATATATAATTCAGGGTTAGCGATGGTATGTTTATTTTTGGAGAAGAGAATACATTTGGTTTTAGTTTTAGAAAATTTGAATCCTGTGGTTTTAGTCCAGTTTTGAATATTTACAATTGATTCTTGTAATAGGAGTTGAGTCGTCGTAATGTTTTTCCCTGGGCAGAATATTATCAAATCGTCAGCAAAAAGGCAACACTTAACTGGTGAGTGGATGTTAGAGACTATACCATTAATTGCCACAAGAAACAGTGTTACAATAATAACTGATCCTTGTGGGACTCCATTGTTGATTACTACTTCCTTTGACAGCATTCCATTTACTCTAACTTGAATTCGGCGCATTTGGAGAAAATTATAAATGAAATATAGGATATTTCCCGATATATTATGTGTCATTAGTACTTTGATTACATAGTCTTTCCATACCATGTCATATGCCTTATTAATATCTAAACTGACTGCTATTAGGTGTTGGTTATTGAGGAACGCTTCCTGTATTTCAGATTCCAGACTTATCAAAGTGTCTGTTGTGGAGTGTGCTTTACGGAACCCGTTTTGCACATTACTGAAGAAATTTATGTGCTCGAGATACCAGCGTAATCTTTTGTTGGCTATTTTCTCCATGAGTTTACACATCGCATTAGTTAAAGCAATAGGGCGATAATTTTCTGCAATTGAGTAGTTGTCTTTCCCCGGTTTGGGTATTGGAACTACAATGGCATTTCGCCATTGATCAGGAAATGTCTTAGAGCTCCATATGTGGTTGAAAATGGCCAGAAGATAATTTATTGCACTTAGTAGAAGCTGTTTTAGAAATTCATAAGGGACCGTATCTGGGCCAGGACTAGATTTGCCACATTTGTCAAGTTCAGTCTTATGATCCTGTGTACCTGAATTATAAAGAATGTTTTGAAAACCAAAAGATAACCGAGAAAAGAAATATAACTCTAATGTTAAAGTTTTTAATTAATCTTATGACTGTATTAGATAGACCCATTCATGTCCGCACCTTCATTCACCCCTGTCCACCACGGTATCCCCGTAACAACTTTCGTTACTGTTTTCATTGTTTTTGATAAGTGCAGTAAGGAATAAGTATTATGCTAGGTCAGGAGAGATAGAGTAACATGTGCGACTACTCGCCTCGGAAGTAGAGGTGTTGTTAACCTTATATTGCATTGTTTTCCGTGTTGCCATCGTTTTGTCTTTTGTTTTTGTGTTTCAATTTTTTTTCTATTTGTGTTTCTATTTTCTCCATAGAGATCATTGGGTTCAATGACTGTACAGATCTGGAGGAAAGTAATTTTTGGACCAAGGAAAGGAATAATGTCTAGCAATTTCACTGCCAATAGATTCACCGTCCGTGTTTGGGATCAATGGGAAGCTCAACCAACCTGTCTTTTAAAGTTTAATTATTTAAGTACTCTTAACGAAATATCTCACTGTACTTTTTAACCTTTTCTTTCGACATATTGACATACGAAAAAGAATCTAATGTCAAAAGAAACACGATATCAAACACGACACTACCCGGCTCATCAAGAGTACAGTAACGATTGCAACAAATTCTGACTGAGGCTGTGGCCCAGACCTGGTCTAGGAAACAAGTGGTAACATGCAGCATAAGTTCAATACAATGGGATTAAGTAGACTATTATACCGTAGTAAGTTCTATTTTATTTTTCTCCTTGTAATGAAAGGTGATATTCTTACCGCTGAAAATCGATAATAGAAGTTTGATAATCCGTCAAAAATCCGCTGTCCACTAAATGGAAAATTCATCCGATATTCCATTTTAAAACCCGCCGATTTGGCAACAGTGGTCCTAATCCCTTAATGAAGTAACAAGTGCGTACTGCTACTGAAGATCTTACAGGGATGAGAGAGTTGGTAGGGTAATATATCGCAATGTTATGGACTTCATATTCTATCATTATAGTACATTTATTTACACAAGTGTTTTATAATCGTAATTAATCCCCTGACAGCTGGCTCATTACTCAGAAGTGGATATTGTGAGGAGTAGGATGTTTACACAGCAGCAATATCGATAAGGTAGTATAAACAGAAGACCAAGCAAGACCAACTACAATTACATCAGACCCTAATGCAGAAAAAACATGGCGGACATCGGCGTGCGATATGAGAGGTTGAGGGAAAGGTTATGCATGTTTATTCCGAGTCACCTAAAGAAAATATCGCAAGTCGAACCTCATGAAATGAAACTCACTAACTCAAAATATGAATAATTAAAGACCATAAGTAGCGTTATCGCGTATTGTAAGTCTAAATGAAATTTCAGAGAGGAAAATAACGAAGGGAGAATTATTGTATCAACGTCAGGTTGAAACAACACAGAGTATAAAAATATTTCACATATGAATCTCCGGTCAGCAAATACGATATATAGATGTCAACAAAGAACATTATTAAACTTACATGTAACACCACCATTAACCACAGCCCATTATGTAAAACACGCAAACAAATTTCCCCAAAAAAATTTCAACCCTCCAAAATCCACCTGTATTGTTGAGTAGGTACAAGCGATATTTGTATGATAAACTTGACCATCTAAAGCACTCGTCACCTTAAAACTCATCAGAATTGATGGCATAATTGTATTTTATATAAAAAAAGAACATAATCCTCACGTTAACTCACGGGAAATGGGGTTAGCTTTAGTTTACGCATGTTCATTGTAAAACGTTGAAAATTAATTTACGTCATTCTTGCACCACCGTTTAAGATTAATTTAGTCTCTAAATCATAAATCTTGGTCATGATTTTCCGGATCTTCCTGGGACTGATTTAATTTTCTTTGTAGTAAGGTACGTTGGCTGATAGGGTAAATGCTAGGATAGGCAACATTAGTTTTAACTTCGGAAGTTTGCGCGGCACTGGAATTAGATCACCACCTTCTATAGGTATATGTCTTCCCTCAGAATACATTTGATTTCAAAAATGATAAAATCATTAATGCACACAACATTATTAGTCCTATGATTCGGTTCGAAGTTTTCCTTACGAATGCTCTTAACCCAATTTTGCCTTAATACCGGTACTAGGTCTTTTGGAAACGGGAACACTGAGCTCTTACTTACATCAGGCACACAGCACATTGAACTATAAACATATTGCATAGGTAACTAAAAATAAAGAAAGTACTTTCGGAGAAGGACACGAGAATCAAAATTAACCTAATCACCACCGACATTGTTGGAATAAATAAGCTCTTTGAGAACAAACAGCTTCTTACGGCACTGAAAGAGGATCTACAATCTTATTAAGACCATAAATAAATATAATGTACGATTAATAATATTCAAATTTCCGTAAATATTTGGTAACAACACGGCTTACACAAATCAAAACAAACGCATGCTAGCACTCCAGCTGCCGCCATTATGGACAGTTTCGATAGGTCGGTTAAGGTCTGAGATATTGTAGTTGGTCTTGGACCAAGACGTGTCGATTATAAAGAATAATAGCTCAACCTCGATATCTCGAATCACATCGGATGCTAAATTTTATTTCGAGATATAGATAATACCGTTTTTTGAGCATGTATAGCACATGTCATGTACCGACAGGCTTATACTGAATACATTATTTTTTAAAGTATTTAAAGTGTACAAACTCTATTTTACGGTATCACTTTAATTATAACCCTTATTACGGTAACTTTTTACTAGACAGGATACAGTATATACAGTAGTGAAACCTCCGTTAGTCTCTTCTGTTTGTTACTGTTAACCTTTCCTCCCTTCACGTTGAAACTTCTCGTCAATACCACGCAGCCGGGATTCGTACATGGTGCATGTCTTCCACGACTTCGGAGGTTCCTTTCGTTTGTGACCGCTAATTAATTCACACCCGAGTAACAGCTGGGCTTCGCCGATTTTCCGATCATTAGGAGTTACAGTTTTTCGATTCCCGTCATATTATTTCCCAGCATCACTGTTGATTGTTCCTTGCAAACCACAAATGCCGTACTGCACAGTTAATGTTGCACAAAATTCGAGTTATAGACTATTTTTTGCTTCGAGGGAGGAAATGTTCGCTTCGTGAAATCGAGAGATTCATGTAACCGAATTTCTAGTAATAGAGAAATAAATACACGTGAAGAATAGGACAAACGGCCGGGAAATTTAACTTACTTCGAGATACTGAAACTTCGAGTAATGGAGGTTCGAGGTATCGAGGTTCGACTGTAGCTGCAGTACCCTAACTCCCCAGTTACTCTCCGCCAATATTCAGGTATGCTGCTTAACTTGCGGCACATCAGTAATCCCATCTATCGGAGATGAATGACTGGAGGAGACACAAATCACATCACAACAATGGCCAATTTAATGTTATTGTTGATAAGTTTTATGAGCTTTCGATATTGTTGGCCTTCACATCCAGTTTCCTTCCGACTCTGGGGTATTAGAGCTTATAATGTAAAGGCAGTCCCTCCTTCTTTCGTAACTCCCTCTTATTCTTCATGCGATCGTTCCTTTACGATTTTTCTTTTCTTTTTTATAATCATCTTCACATTTTCGTTGTCGATATGGACCGATGACCACACGGTTTTACTCCTTAAGACAATCATGACAAACGCCAGTTAACGCGATTAAACAATATTTCCATGTTAGCAAACCTCGGCATTGGTATAGACACAAGTCCAAAGTCTTGAATTCTGTGATCATAGTCGGTACGGTAAAACTGTGTAAGACATAAATGACTAGAACTAGTATTCTCTATGACTTTTGTTACGGAATGTAACACTTTTCGATAGAACCAATGAAAAAAAAAAAAATGAAATGGCGTATGGCTTTCAGTGCCGGGTGTGTCCGAGGACAAGTTCAGCTCGCCAGATGCAGGTCTTTTGATTTGACTGCCGTAGGTTACCTGCGCGTCGTGACGAGGATGCAATGATGATGAAGACGACACATACACCCAGCCCCCGTGCCAGCGGAATTAACCAATCATGGTTAAAATTCCCGACCCTGCCGGGAATCGAACCCGGGACCCCTGTGACCAAAGGCCATTTAGCCATGGAGCCGGACGAGAGAACGAATAACATTATAAACATTATAAAATTATTTATAACCTAGACTGTAGCACCTTATTCCCAGACTTTACTTACCAATTTTCACTAAATTCTGTTCAACCATTTTCTCATGGTTTTTTCATGGCAACAAAAATCGCAAAAAAAAATGGCAACAAAAATCGAAATTCGTGAATATCTGTTATTACAGCCGGTACGGTAAACGTGTATAAGACATAAATGATCGGATATTTAATTCTATATAACTTCAGTTATGTAGTATTTATCAATAGGACCATTAATGACATAAATATTTGAGAATTCAATTATAGCGCTTCCCCTAAACTACCATTTTACTCAGCGTGAATAAAATTATTTATAGCCTAGGTTGTAGTGTATCATTCTCCGACTTTACATACCGTACCGATTTTCATTAACTTCTCTTCAGCCATTTTCTTGTGATGCCCATACAGACGGACAGACAGACAGAAATGACGGAAAATTAAAAAGTGCATTTCCCTCTTACTGTGGACACGACCGATACAGAAATACCATTCTTTTAAAATTCTGAGCAATGTATATATAAAAGTTAGTCCACTTTCTGTCTGACTTGTGAACTGTCGTGTTAAAAAAATATGAATAGAAGTTCTTATATCAGTGTAGAATACTGAAATCAGTTGTCGCTCAGCGAGCCCGCTACTAGTGGAAATGATAGATCCAGTAGATATACTGTACAGTACTGTAGTAGTTGGTGTATTATGACTAGCTGATGTACCCGTGCTTCGCTACGGAATTCTAAATTTTATACAGAATTCTAGGTTAGGTAGTGTAAACCTTGTGAGCAAGATTGTATTAAGTTGCATAGCTGTTAATGTTGCCCTAGAAGCACGACGGTCAAGTCACCAACGTCTTTTCTCATATCAAGACCTGTTAGGGAATTTTCATTGTAATGGTAGGCCAGCTTGCCTACCGTCAGTCACAATCAGGTTGAGGAGTTTTCATTATAATGGCAGACACTCATTCTCCGCCTGCCTTTATAGATTCTTAGAAAGACTCTCTTAGTGGTTTTCCCAACTGAAATGAACATGGGTCATTACAATGACGTCGGTAGGAATGGCGCGATTAAAAGCAATGCCTTCATATGAAATACTCGATCAAATGAAAAACCACACATGTTTTCACTTTTAACGAACAGTACTATGCTGCCAAACTAACAGTCCAAAGCTACAGAGCTGGAATGACTAAGACGCAGATATCCGTGATCCGTGAACAATTGTCGTCCTTTTTTCGGCGCGGGAAGGGGGGTGGTGTGTGTTCAAATAGTGGATAGTCCCAGGGCAAAAACTATGCCCGTTTACTTATCGGCTTCCTGGGAGTACCCGATGAATCGGAAAATCTCAATTCACTACACTGGCGGGGGAAAGAACTATCTGACGTGGAGGCAATTTTTCCTCCAAGCCAGAGAAGAAACCACATCTTCGCTGCTAATTTGGAATAAAATTAATGTAGAGTTAATGAAAGTTAAGAGGAAAAAGCTTTTCCTAAGAAACGGCTCTTTTCAAGGTTGAATTGTGAGTTATTTAGAGAATTCTGGTACTATAATTTGGAATAGGGCTAAATTGTAATTCCAGACCAGTTCATACTACTACTACTACTACTAACTGAGCCTCTGACATAAGTGCGCACACTGTTCATTCAAAACAGCGCGTCAGAGTAGGTATCGAATAGCTGGCATACTATGATGAACCAGTGTGTTACGTACCAGCAGTATCAGAAAATGTATGAACCTGAGGATTGGCATGCTAAAGAAGAAAGTTATCTAACTCCTCAGCTATTTCCCACCAATATTCAGTTAGGCTGTTATACTCGGTACGCAGCAGTAATCCCATCTATCGGAGTTGAATGCCAGCATAAGAGATAAAGAACATTACAACAAACAACGGTCAGTGTAATGTTATTGTTGATCTATGTTACGCGCTTTCGATATTGTAGGCCGTCACATTATTGTCTTCTGGTTCTGAAATACCACTCTTATCATAGTCGGTACGGTAAAACTGAATAAAACATAAATGATCGGAAAGTATATTCTCTATAACTTTTGTTATGTAGTAATTTTCCATAGGACCAAGAACATAGGTATTTAAAAATTAAATTTTAGGTGCCTTCCCCCAAACTACCATTTCACCCAGGGTGAATAACATTGTTTATAGCTTAAACTGTAGTTTCTTATTCCCCGGCTCTATATACCGATTTTCATTAAATTCTGTTTACCCATTTTGTCGGGGCTCGGCGTTGATATGGACTTGGCAACAAAAATCCATATGAATATCTCTGTTATCGTAGCCGGTACGGTAAAAATACATAAGACGTAAATGATCAGAATAAAATAATTTATAGCCTAGATTGTAGCGGCTCACCGCCCGACTCTACATACCGATTTTTATTAAATTCTCGTCAGCCGTTTTCTCGTGATGCGTGTACATACATACAGACAGACAGACCGACAGACAGACAGAAATTACGGAAAAGTAAAAACTGCATTTTCTTGTTACTGTGGACATGATCGATACAGAAATACCATTCTTTTCAAATTCTGAGCAATGTACAGACAAAACTCTTATTTTATATATATAGATAGATAGACTAGCTGATGTACCCGTGCTTCGCTACGGGATTCTCAGAAAGACTGACTTTGTGGTTTTCCTAACCTGAAATCAACATAGGTCATTACAAAAAAGTAAGTATGAATGTAGGGATTAAAAGCAATGCTATCATAAAATACTTGATCAAATGGAAAGCCGCACGTTTTTATCACTTTTAACGAACAGTGCTGCGGTTAGATTGCGGTGCCAATCTGTGATGTTTGGGACATCACTGAATGTTTTTAATTATTGAACTATATATTTAATTGATAATATGTATATATTTAATCACTGATAGGTCATTTTAAAATTAATATGTATAGATATATATAGGGTTTTTATCATCCATTTCAATCATCATTTCATTTCTTTGTATCGCGGCTATAACGTATTCTGAACGAACAAATTATTGGGTAAAGTATTTCAACATCACGCATATTTATAACTTGCAGTAAATTTTCCAATAGTCGTTGTGAGGTGACCAGAGTCAGCAGGCTAATTTCAGCCCAGTTCCAGGAAAAGTACGTCATCGAGGTTACGAGAGACCTTACCCTCTCCACCTCATGAAAAGACAGTTGATACATTATTAACACCCACTTTTCAAACTCAGCTTCGAGACGCTTTATTTCAGCGGGAAAGTTCAGCCTATGTGAATGAACGTAATGAAGCAACGTGATGGATGCACAGCAATACATGGGAGAAGGGATGAGACCTCGAATCTTACTGGACCATGTGGACTAACACTCACATTCAGATTCACATTGAGTTTCGGACATTCTGATTCTGATTCTCACGCTTGGAAGATACTCTTACTACGATTCTACGTCTACACATCGGAGAAGATTTTAACTTAGTTCACTTCGCATCTGAGTATATTCTACTCAAAAGTTACTCTCATTGGGACTTGTTATCTCAATGACGAGAGGTAGTCAACGGGAGACCGGTTCTGACTGGTATAGGGGAGGAGAGCTTTTATTATGAATTTAGCTACGCTACTGTTCCGTAATACGGAAGAATACGAAGGTATTCTCTCCATGAACATAACCCATGGTGGTTTTGCACTTAAAATTAGGACTTATTACGACTTTATGTAAGGAGTACAATAGGAAGTGTTAAAGACAGGAAATGTGGATGTAGGACTGGAATCCAACAACAGATGAGGCAGCCTGTACGAGAGATCCACCCATCTTCAGCTTCAAGACAACAGAGTCTACATTTGGTGAGCTTATGGCATAAGTTACTGCAAGTCTTCGCGCAACAGTTCATTTTCTTAGAGTTAATTTCATTCACTTTTTCTTTTGCTTCCGTAAGTTCAGATTTCGTTAATACGCCGTTACGTCACGTTTTTCATCTTAATAAATAGCTGTTTTAATTTGTATTTTATGAAATGATTATTAATGATCCTTAAATTCCAAGTTAGTGTACTTAATGATTTGTGTTCCGTTCACCCCACCCCTGGGAGTTTTTTGAGTCTCATTACGTATTTTTATTTATTATTATTATTATTATTATTATTATTATTATTATTATTATTATTATTATTAATTATCTACTTTTGTTTTCAAGCCATAAGCTTGAAGACTGGCGCCCTTGGGATACTGTTTCTGGAGAAACAATGACATATCATTTATTTATTTTAATATTAAAGTGACCCGCCACGTTATAAATTTGTCATACATCTGTGGGCAAAGTGGGTACGTCACATATTCTCAGAAAGACTGACTTTGTGGTTTTCCTAACCTGAAATCAACATAGGTCATTACAAAAAGTAAGTATGAATGTAGCGATTAAAAGCAATGCTATCATAAAATACTTGATCAAATGGAAAGCCGCACGTTTTATCACTTTTAACGAACAGTGCTGCGGTTAGATTGCGGTGCCAATCTAATAGTCCAAAGTTCCAGAGCTGGGATGACCAGGCCGCAGATTGCCATGAACACTCATCTGCCATTATTCCGCTAAATATACACACTGTTCATTCCAATCAGTGCCTCAGAGTAGGGATTGAATAGCCCGAATGCTATGATGATCCAGTGTGTTACGTACCAGTAGTATCAGAAAATTTATAAACCAGGGGAATGGCAGGCTAAAGAAGACAGTTATCTAACTCCCCAGCTACTTCCCATCAATATTCAGAGAGGCTGTTACACTCTGTACGACTGGGCGAGTTGGCCGTGTGGTTAGCGGTGCGCAGCTGTGAGCTTGCATCCGAGAGATAGTGGATTCGAACCCCATTGTCGGCAGCGCTGAAGATAGTATTCCGTGGTTTACCACTTTCACACCAGTCAAATGCTGGGCCTGTACCTTAATTAAGGCCTAAGGCACTCCTAGCCCTTTCCTATCCCATCGTCGCCATAAAACCTATCTATGTCGGTGCGACGTAAATCAAATAAAAATTACTCTGTACACAACAGTAATCCTATCTACTGGAGATGAGGGGCAACAGAAGACAACAAAGCATATCACGACAAACAATGATCAATGTTATGAGATTTCTATATTGTAGGCCTTCACATTTAGTTTTCTTTTGACTCTGTGATTTGTAAAATATTTTATACCATAAACTGTAGTTTCTTATTCTCTGACTTTACATACCGATTTTCATTAAATACTGTTTACCCATTTTCTCGTTACTCGGCGCTGATATGGACTTAGTAACAAAAATCCAAATTCATGAATATCTTTGTGATCATAGCCAGTACGGTAACAATGTATAAGACATGAATAATAGGAAATTTAATACTATATAACCTTAGTTATGTAGCATTCATCGATTACACCTCTAATAAGAAATATTTGAGAATTACATTTTAGGCCTTCCCCTAAACTACCATTTCACTCAGCGTGAATAAAACAATTTACAGCATAGACTATAGCGACTTATTTCCTGACTTTGCATACCGATTTTCATCTAGATAGGACTACTAATAACAACAATATTTGAGAATTAAATTTTAGGCCTTCCCCTAAACTACCATTTTTCTCATCGTGAATACAATTATTGATAGCCAAGATTGTAGCAACTTATTCCCCAACTTTGCATACCCATTTTCTTTAAAATACGACCACTAATAACATAAATAGTTGAGAATTCAATTTTAGGCCTTCCCCTAAACTACCATTTCACTCAGCGTGAGTAAAATGATTTATAGCCTAGATTGTAGAGGCTCGTCCCCCGACTTCACATACCGATTTTCATTAGACCACTAATAACATAAATAGTTGAGAATTCAATTTTAGGCCTTCCCCTAAACTACCATTTCACTCAGCGTGAGCAAAATGATTTATAGCCTAGATTGTAGAGGCTCATCCCCCGACTTTACGTACCGATTTTCATTAAATTCTCTTCAACCGTTTTCTCGTGATGCGTGTACATACATACAGACAGACAGATAGACAGACAGACAGAGAGACAGAAATTACGGAAAAGTAAAAAATGCATTTTCTTGTTACTATGGACATGGCCGATACAGAAATACCATTATTTTCAAATTCTGAGCAATGTACAGACAAAACTCTTATTTTATACATATAGATGTATTGTTTCTTCCAAAAATACGCCCTTGAAGGGAACCGTAGACAGCTGAGCAGCTGCAGTGCAAAGACGTAACCGCTGAAGCATGTTTGGTAAGTGTGCCAAGGTGTCACAATATGTGTACAGAGAAGCTGTTCGTCTCGCCTGGAAAGCACATAGAACTTCACTGGGCACAAATGAAAGGAGAAGTCGCTAAGAAAGACAGACACTATTTTCAGGCGTTGTGGAAAGACATGTCGTTATCCGTGCCCCTGAAATAAGAAATTACACTACAAAAGGTAAGTTGTTTAAATCTACTATTCTTAGCAGAACAGAATAGAATACTCCCAACTCCTAGTTCCGGATCCCTGAAACTGGTGAGAAAGAATTAATTTATTGCAATTCATTTATCCGATACATCAATAATTTGACTATTACTACACAAAATATTATACTTAAAGCTAATAATATTTATATTAATTACACAAATTATCATCCCTTTTCCTTTTAACTTCCTTACCCTCAATTCTTTCAGTCAGAGCCTTTTTACTTCCTTTTGGCACACATTTTTTAAATACAGAAAATGCGAAAAAATTGTCGTTTTCCCGGTGCAATCCACTCTTTATTTCCTAGTTTAACGATATTGTATAACGTTCTTTCTCTCTTTGTTTTATATTCACCACTCAAATATACAACTCTAAGTGCGTCACTTCCCCTACATATGCTCAATAGATGCGCCTCTTCCATTGTTTCTCCACAAAATAAACAATGATTTTCGTTATGTTTCCCTTTTTGACTCTTATGTTTATACACACCTTCCGAGTTGCTGATGCTGTATGGGATGTAAACACACACTTTATATCAAGCATAACACGGTTGATGCAAAGAGAAAGAAACGACAGGCGCAACAAACCACTATTCTGCAGCAGCGTGCATCCGGGAATCTCATTCTGCCTCCCTGTATGGTATTACTCCACCCCGTGCAGTGCAGCATGAATGTACCCGTCGTGGCATGCTGTCCACAAGGCGGTTGAGGCTGTCCCCGTCGATCTTGTCCCACTCTTCGACAGCAGCTTTCCAGAGGGTGAGGGGTGGATTCGCATCGCACTGCCTTTTTCAGCATACCCAAGCACAGTAAATGGGATTAATATCCGGAGACAACGCAGGCCAGTTCATCCGATGAATGTGGGTCTCCCTGAGGAAGAGGTTCACAAGACTGGAGCGGTGCGGGCGCTTGTTTAATCTTGCAGAACAAATCTGTCGCCGAAATGTTGTCGGTATGGTTGATCAATGTTCTATGTTCTATTGAGCATGTTCCGGTATTGTGTAACAGTCATAGTGCCCTCGATGATGAGTGGCGTCCGACGTCCTCCCCAAAACAAGAAGGATCCGTCTCCCCCATGGCATGTGGGATAATATACAGGACTCACCTGGCGTTACATCGCGATCTCCAAATCCTCCTCCGACGATTATCTGGCGTCAGACTCATTCGGCACCCAACCATGAAGAGGTACAGTGGTCATTCTTCCAGAGTCCAGTCCAAGTGCTCCTTTGTCCAACTGTACCTGGTGCCATGGTGGTGAGGTGCATATGCAGGTGTTCCCCAAGGAACTCTAGATTTAAAGTGGTCCCTATGGTGACGATTTATCATTGTCTGCATAGACACACTCCTACCAGTTGCCTGCCGTAAGGCATTACGCAGTTCTGTTGCGGTGTGTGCCGGGTTTTTGCGAGCCAAGATTCGCATGTAACGGTCGTCAGCTGCTGTTGTTGACCGCGAACGACCACTGTGTCATACGATAGCGGCTGTATGTTCTGACAACGTCACTATGGTGTATGCCAACCAGATCGGCAGAGAGGCCTTGTTAAGGCAATGCCACTATGCGCGTACGGTCAAAGGCGTCGAGGCATATTTGCTTACTGCACAAGACACAAATGCGCTCTTGTCATATTTTGTCCACAGGTGACGGTAACAGTGCACTCTTCTGGGCTGTATTACCTTCATGTACAGTAACACGTAGCGTTACATGTCCTTCGGATGTCCGTTTGTAACACAACAAGTATTAGAACGAACATCCTTCACGAACACAAAAAACACAAGTGGTGCAAACGTTTTTTGATGTGTTTATCCCCATTAGCCTTTCTTTCCTTATTGACATATTTTGGAAAATTTCACAAATTCCAGTAACGTTATTTTAGTTTATATTCCGATAGTGGTGTGCGGTGAACATGTTCTTAACCCCAGCTGAAAAATAAAGCAATCACAGCCCCACCACATTACCATTTCACCGGGCGAGTTGGCCGTGCGGTTTGGGGCGCAACATACGCGTCAAACCAGGATCGACCCCGTCGACCTCCTGCATGTTAATCCAAAACTCTATCCACTGCACCATCTGTACGGCACGACTAATATGTGCTGACATAGATAGTTACCCTATATGTAGTTACAGTGTTGCCAGATTGCCAATCTTCAACGTCCTTTTTCTGCCAGATATACTCCCAGGACGAACTTTTGTGACAGACATTTTTTTATTGCTGGCATGTAAGGAGTCGCCTTGCGACGCCCGAGTGCGCGAATTTCGCTTCACCCTGTATATATAGACTCACATTCGGTCGTTGGGGGCTCCGCCCCAAACGCCCGAGTGCTCTGCATTTGAAGTGGTAATTTCGAAATACACCGTGCCGAATCGGTATGTCGCATCGACAAACGGATTGTGCCACCAGATAGCACTTTTAGTGGCCTACATAATTGGTCCTAATATATTTTCTCGTATATTGGCGTTTTGTAGTGTGGTGCACTTATCCAGGGCATAATTAATTATTTAAGTTCAGGAATACGATGGCTGAATGGAATCTGTTGAATGTGACCTTCGGAAACATCCCCGGCATCGAAGTCCCATCACCCCTACTTTCACAGTATCCACGGCTAAACTCAAGAGCATACGGGTCGATGGTCTGTTCGCTATAAAATGGGCACTAAATTAATTTTCTAGAAAGTAGGGGAATCTAAATATGAGAGGAATACGACTTTCATTACCAAATGAGAAGAATGGTGTCCCTTACTTTAAAAACACAATCTTTAATGAACGTAGAAAAACACATATTAAATTATATACGAGAAGGTACGCCATAAAGTTTTACATAAAGAAATATATATTTGATTTATGAGTAGTAACTTAAACGTCTTTCAGTCCCTATCTGATTTGCATTTTTACACTTCATACTCTTAACGATATCGAAGAGGCGTCCCCCTTCTAACGAATAAATGATCGTTAACACTCACTATATTATTACACATTGATTACTTAAACAAATACACATAATAAAAGGCACATATCGTAGAATCAATGCAACTGTTCACTATTCCTGTATCATGGTTTCAAAGTTTCACGATTTTATGGATCATGATGGTTGAGGCGTTTAATAAAGCTATATTAAGCACACTTTCAAGACACACGAAAGTCATATCACAGCATTAGCCTATTAAATCCTATCTGAATATATTAATGAACAATCAAACTGTCGCATAACGCTTGTTTCACCAGGATATTCTTAAACACTATGTGACAAAACAGATTTCAAACAACGTTGTTTTGCTGTAGGACAATACATTCAACGAACAAAATAATCACACAATATATGACATGAACACTAGCAATTATCTGAAATATAAGCACAAGGGATAACACATTTTGTATACAGTAAGGAGTATGGAAGGTATGATCCATCCAGGATCACTGACAGTGACCATGGTCATCACTGCCGCATATGAATCGAGGCCATGCTCTTCAGATATCCGGAGTGCATTTTCCTGAAATTCCCTGTATCGATTTAATGCACAAATAAAGAAAATAGGAAGAATCCTTTCATCTCGTGAAATATTGATTCTACAATAACTGTAGCAATCTATGATTCTGCATGTGAATGTTACATCATGGTAAGGCAGATGAACAGCTCGCATAATGTCCCAAACAGTGGCAGGGCAATACTTCACTCGAGTCGTTCCCTCTTTCAAACAAGGAGCCATAAATCTGCCTACAGTAGACGCTCCCGGCTGGTGGGCCACTTTCACTCTCACCTCCCGCACACAACGCGGGAGTTTCCATTATTATTATTATTATTATTATTATTATTATTATTATTATTATTATTATTATTATTATTATTGTTACCGTGTTTTGGTGGATCAGCAGAGGTGAAAGAAGGTGCGGGCTGGAATGGGTCTAACCACAAGTCCGATAGATGAATTTAAAATTTAAATAAAGGTTATATTTTCAATAGACAACAAGGTTTAACAATTTTCACTAGGTGAAATAACAAAAAATATCAGGTACAATGTAATTTTACAAAGGAAAGTACAAGTTAAGGGGTCTTTACAAATCCTGGGCTACGAGCCCCAAAGTTTAACAATCTGAGCTCTCAGCTCACAAGCACATACTTTAGAAAAGGGCAGAAATTCCCTCAATACAATGGAGCACTTGCTCCCAGTAATCAAAATGTCACGCCTCCCCGAGGCACCTTTCAAAATACCAGAAAGAGTTGATCCGCTCTCAATCTTTGAAGCCTATTCAAGGCCATACCATACATTGCGATCGCTTGCCACAACTTACAAGAATTAAACAGGGGTATCTCGTACCCAATCTACTGGGCCTTCTCAGGAAGGAAAACAAAACGGGTTAAGTGAATGGCCCAAAATACAAGATTGAATGGAGGCGAGTACTTGCACTCCTACATGAAAGCTTGTTAAAACCTAAGTGGCGCTAAGCCGATACACAGGGGCTATTCCCACACTATATAGGTGACTTGTATAAGAAAATTTTAACACATTAGGAAAGATTAGAAAATCAGTTACGAAAACATAGTCACCTCAAGTCGAAATGAAGGGGAGCTTGAGAGGGTAAAGCACTCTCTATCCCCGATTTACATTTAAAGATATATGAAGTTTTACAAAGATGGAAAAAGATTTACATGTTTTAAGTTTAAAGGTTTCATATTAAAGGTTTCGGACATGCCCCGCGGGTTAAACTGCTGAGCTAGCAAGGAAAAAAGGAAATATGTTAAACGGCCACTACCTTGTTGAAGAGCTGCTGCCCGAAGAAAGAGGCGCTACCCGCCCCCTGCTATGCTTCCATACACTAAGCTAGATGTTGTTTAAGTGGCCGGGAGACAAGAAAATCAGCAGTTTTAATACCCTCGTGGAAGATTCGAGACCTTTCATGAATAATTAAGACACATCCACAGACGTTTATTGGTCGGCTAAAAGTTACAAGTCAAAAATGAAGAAGAACCCTGTGATTGGAGGGAAATTAATTACAGAAATTCCTGATTGGGTAGATTCAAACAAGGCGGAAAGAAAAGATTAATATTGCTAACCCACCAACGAAAGAACGAAATTTAGTAAAGACAACAACTTATGAATACAAAATATCTTCAAGAAAAGTTCCTTCACTTCGCACCAGGGTGCATGATCATAGCTTTTGGTAGAGACATCTGTGATAGAATGTCCATATTTCTTGATAATTAGTAAACAAAACAATTCGAAATTAACACAGTGACATCTTCAGATAAATGGTTGAATTAATTCAGTTTATAAGGTTCAGAGTTTCTCCAGTAGAGGAGTAATTTAAGGCGGAAAATTCAAATGTGCGGCGTATGGGTGTACCAACCGGTACAATTATTATTATTATTATTATTATTATTATTATTATTATTATTATTATTATTATCATATAAGAATATCTCTCCTTTAATAATCCGGCTTCTATTAGCCTCAATATCATTCTCTGGCTTCTATTAGCCGCAATACCGTTATCCTTAGTGCGGCACGTTACTTCGCACTAACATATAATAATTTGGAAATTCACATTTCTATCCACGGTCCAGCCTTCCGAACATTGATCTGCGAGATTGGCTCCCGCCATTACTCTGACATCTCAAACACATGCATATTCATATAGAATACTATATCCTTCGGGAGATTAAATCTTTTTTTTTGCAATGGGCTTTGCGTCGCACCGTCACAGATAGGTTTTATGGCGACGATGGGATAGGAAACGCCTAGGAGTTGGAAGGAAGTGGCCTTGGCCTTAATTAAGGTACAGCCCCAGCCTTTGCATGGTGTGAAAATGGGAAACCACGGAAAACCATTTTCAGGGCTGCCGATAGTGGGATTCGAACCTACTATCTCCCGGATGCAAGCTCACAGCCGCGCGCCTCTAAGCGCACGGCCAACTCGCCCGGTGGAGATTAAATCAACTGTAACACTCGCGTACTAAGTAAATCATATTTCGCACTCTGTTGTCATGTCTGCACATCCTCTTGATCAGCAGTCATAAACTACAGATTGGGGGACTCACCTATATTACGTGTGAAGTATAAAAGAAGTAACATAAGAACCTTCTGACGACTCATAGCAATCTGTAAATTGATGGTGGCTGGAAGCAATCTAATGAACACTAACACTTTTTCATTACGATACTTCATACTTAATCAACTCTAGGATCTTATAAACACGTCATGTATTAAATTCCCCGGGTCACAATAAAATTAATGGTTACCCCACCATTGAAGACACATTCCCTATATAAAATATAATAAAACTAAGGAAACTCCAATCCCTTTGAAACAGTTTGAGACAGTTACCTATACTATAATTTATTTACATGCATAAAGTTATCTATTTGTACGTTTTTCACAAGTTTAAAAAATATTTTAGTCACTTAATAGACAGCTTAAGTCTTGAAATTTAGGAGGCATAGAGAGGATGAAACGATATAAAATTTTGGATCTTTGACGTCTTATCGTATCTCTATCGGGCACACCATATATTACTTCAGAAACTTTTATTAGCCTGAGATTCTCCACATATTCTTATTGTTTTTCCATGCTTACACAGCAGTTAGAATCATACAGTTTGGCTTGAGAATGGCCTACGGGTGTGTCAAAGAGTCTGCCGAATATCGTGATTCTATCAGTCTTATACGTGTGCCAAACAGTGCAATTAATTAAGGAAAATATTCAAAAGTTGTCGTAAAATCGGAAAATAAAGCACAATCTAAGGTAGAAGGAGTCGAGATACGACAAAATGGCATAGGAACAAAGTTGTGGATCTTTTCATCTTACGATGCGAAAGTGCAATCCGCTTGTTGATAGGAATTACCGTTTAGACGCAAAGTACCTTGAAAGAAAGGTATGCACCGTTGTTAAATTCTCCTCGGAATTTGGAATTTATTTATTTATTTATTTATTTATTTATTTATTTATTTATTTATTTATTTATTTATTTATTTATTTATTTATTTATTTATTTATTTATTTATTTATTTATTTATTTATTTATTAGTGTCTTTTTACAGTGACGAAGTTGCGGCTCGGGCCCTTTTTTTACACTTAACCACATACTAATCAAAATTTAAATACAATACTGAGGTACCGGTACTTAAAGTAGTTAAAACTACATAAATTAATAGAATTGAAAATAAATTTAAATAAAGAACTAACTAAATTAAGATTAAAACTAATTAATATTAAATACTCTTAGTAATGACTAATCCTCAGGCACGCACATATTCATACTTCAACCATTCAGTCACCTGTCCTCAGCAGGTAGTCTCGGCAGGTGACCTTAAATCTTGGTAAAGAGCTAGTTTCTCTGACCTCGGCTGGCAGGCAATTCCATAATCTGGCGCCGGTCACCACAAATGATCTATTAATTTTATTTGTGGGGTGCACTGGAATAGAAAGAAAGGATCTGGAACATGTATTTAAGTTGTGAAATGATTATAAAAAGGTGAATTTAGAAGAAATTGACAGTGGCTGACTTTCAGCTAACACTCTAAACACCATCGTTAAAATGTGTAGCTGCCGACGTTTATCAGGCTTCAGCCATGAGAGAGCCTGATAGTATGGAGTGATATAAACTTCGTACCCGATATTGTAAGTAAATCGCAGGCAGGAACTCAGTGCTCGTTGAAGTTTAAGTGTTTCTTCTCTCGCCATGTCAACTAAAACAGTGTCACAATAATCAAGAATAGGGAGAACCAGTGTCTGTATTAGTTTGGCCTTAGCTCAAAAGGAAATACATCCCTCTACCGTTTAAGAGGGTGAAGCACTCCAAAAATCTGTTTACGTATTTTTTTCGTGTGATCATACCAATCAAGTGTTTCATTCATAATTACGCCGAGATTTTTAACCGTTTTACTGTAGGGAATAATGTTACCATTCAGTAGGATAGGCGGGATTGTGGCATTGTTTGATCATTTCAGTAATATTCGTGATCCAATTATGATTGCCTGAGATTTTGTGAAGTTTAGTTTACGAGAATTTCCTTGTTCATATATACTGAGTCATCGGAGGTCATTGTTAATATCTTGTATTGTTTCACCTATATCTGAAGTCTTGCAGTGTCGACAAATTTGAAGATCGTCAGCGTAGAGGTGGTGTGTGTTATGTCCTGTCACAGATGATATGTCATTGACACAAATACAGAAAAGTAAGGGCCCTAAAATACTGCCCTGTGGGGCACCACTAAGTTTCATGCTGTTATACGCTGTTGACGGTTGCTCAAATAAGAACTAAAAAACTTAAGCACAGACAGGTCAAAATTTAGCAGTTCCATTTTATTTATCATAGTCTGAATTTCTATAGTGTAAAAGGCGCTACTGAAGCCAAGAAGGATAAGTATAGTGAGCAGTCGTTTGTCCATAGCGTTTATAATGTCTTCAGCGACCTTCCAAATTGCTGTCGCGGTACTGTGACGCTTCTTAAAGCCAGATTGCAAAGGGTCCAAAAGATCATTTTTATTTAGATATTCTAGAACTTGCTCGTATACTAAACGTTCAAAGGCTTTAGAAAGCGCATGGACACAGGACGATAATCGGAGGATGATTGTGGGTCTAAACTCTTAGGTGCCGGTATAATATTGGCTGTTTTCCAGACAGTTGGGAAGTTTCATTTAGTAAACAGTAGTTCAGTATGTGCGTTATTATAGGCAGGACAGCACCTATAATGTTATGTATAAATGTAATAGGAATATCATCTACACGTGTGGCTTTGATTTAATCGAATACAAAGCCTCTTTAACCTGAATTTTTCTGACACTGTCAAATGTGAATAGTGGATTGGCTGGAGGGGAGGGCGATAAGTCGGTGCAGTTAATTGGAGTAGGTTGAATATTTATTTTACTAAAGTTATCGTTCGGTTCGTCAAGTGGAATGTCAGGAGTTGTTTGTCTGTGTTGATGTTTTTCGGCGGTAAAATGTGAAATATTAGGAAATGTTTGAAATTCCCCGTCGGTTACAGGCTAAGAAGTATAACTGTGCCAAATTTTAATTTTCTAGGGCACTACAACATAGCGTCCACCACTTTGCTTAGGGGAAGGGGAGGGGCAAAATGAAAAAATTGGACTTTATGGAATTTTTCGTAGGTTACACGGTAATAGCTACAAGTCTGGCAAATTTAAAGTTTCTAGCTCATGTGGAAGTGGGTAAACATTTATGTCAGTGAGTAAGCTAAGCCGTTATATGTATATATATATATATATATATATATATATATATATAAGAAAGAATAAGGCGTGGATTGAAGACGTGCACGTTTATAAGTGCAGACCTTCATTAATTGGAAATTGACTGTGCCGGAACGATACGTCGTATCGACCAACGGATTGCACCATCTTACGGCACTTTTAGTGGCCTACATTTTTGGTCCTAAGACCTTTTCTGGTATCTCGGATATTTATGACATAGATAGAGGTAAATGTTTCGATATATGTCGAATTTCGTACATTTTTCACAAGTTGAGAAATTATTTCGACAACTTATCAGGCAGCTACAGTCTTGAAACTTGGCAAGCGTATCGACCACGAAACGATCTGCAATTCTCGTTCATTGACGTTTCGGCGTATCACCATCGGCTACGGCTTAGATTGCTTAAGGGAGTAGATTGAGCTGAAATTTGAGTAGTGTTTGCACATATTCCTCCATTTTCCCAAACATTCTTGGCAGCTAGAATAATGAAAATTGGTTTACATATGGCCAAAGAACATGGCTAGGGTCCTGCTGAATTGCGTGATTCTCTCTCTCTTAGAAGTGTGTGAATCAGTATAATAATATATGGAAAATAAACGAAATTGGCCAAAACTGGGAAACGAAGCTCAGTCTAAGGTAGAAAGGGTCGAGATACGACAAAATGCCACAGGGCCAAAGTTGTAGATCCCTTCATATTAGGGGCAGAAAATGCTATCCATTTTTTTTGATAGAAATAACCGTTTACGCAAAAAAAATACCTCGAAACGAAGGTCTGCAACGGTCTGAAAATTGCCTAAATATTTCGATTTTTCAGAGGTAAAAAGTTAAACATTGGAACTTTTTTAATTTCTCCGTCAGTTGCAGGTTAAGACCTATAATTTTGCGAAATTTCAATTTTCTAGTGCACCCGATTTTTGCGTCCCCCATTTTGTTCCGGCGAAGGGGATAAATATTTAAAATTTAACCTTTTGGGAATTTTTCCTTAGGTTACAGCCTAATAGCTGTCAGATTGCCAAATTTCAAGTTTCTAGCTCGTCCGGAAGTGGGTAAACATGAATTTTAGTGAGTGAGTCAGTCAGCTGTGTCCGCCTCTGTGGTGTAGTGGTTAGCGTGATTAGCTGCCACCCCCGGAGGCCCGGGTTCGATTCCCGGCTCTGCCACGAAATTTGAAAAGTGGTACGAGGGCTGGAACGGGGTCCACTCAGCCTCGGGAGGTCAACTGAGTAGAGGTGGGTTCGATTCCCACTTCAGCCATCCTGGAAGTGGTTTTCCGTGGTTTCCCACTTCTCCTCCAGGCGAATGCCGGGATGGTACCTAACTTAAGGCCACGGCCGCTTCCTTCCCTCTTCCTTGCCTATCCCTTCCACTCTTCCCATCCCTTCACAAGGCCCCTGTTCAGCATAGCAGGTGAGGCCGCCTGGGCGAGGTACTGGTCATACTCCCCAGTTGTATCCCCCGACCAAGAGTCTGAAGCTCCAGGACACTGCCCTTGAGGCGGTAGAGGTGGGATCCCTCGCTGTGTCCGAGGGAAAAACCGAACCTGGAGGGTAAACAGATGATGATGATGATGATGAGTCAGTCAGCTACCGCACGTAAACTCCGGCTCAGGAATACCTCTGCGGAGGTTCGGACCTGCCTTCGAGCAGAACAACCCTTACCTACCTTACCTAGTCAGTCAGCCAGTCAGTTAGCCTTCTGGCTTTATATAATAGGGATAACGGTGTTAATATCATTTTAATAGACTTATTTAAGCCATCACGAACTTACCATAGTACTATCGCGGAATTATCAACCATATCACGAAATTTCCAGCGGTTGTCAGATGTGACAAAAGGCTTAAGTTGCACTATTATTTCATCCACAAATATTAACGATCGAAATGTCAGCCCAATGAAATACGACTTGCGAAGTTTTAAATGTGCGTACGATTTTACAATATTTAAATAATTGTCAAATTATCACGAAATTACCAAGGTTTACCCATAGGACGAGGTAAACGATTGGAATAAATTACGAAGGGAAATGTTCGATAAATTTCCAAGTTCTTTGAAAATGGTTATGAACAAGCAGGATAAACAACTGATAGGGAATCTGCCACCTGGGCGTTGATTGATTGATTGAATGATTGATTGATTGATTGATTGATTGATTGATTGATTGATTGATTGATTGATTGATTGATTGATTGATTGATTGATTGATTGATTGATTGATTGATTGATTGATTGATTGATTGATTGATTGATTGATTGATTGATTGATTGATTGATTGATCTGTTCTTAATCCTGACAATTGTTTACTGCTATTTTTTCAACAAACTATAAAATGCGAACCACTCCGTAAAAATATGATTTATGTTTCTATATATTCATAAAAATGTTCCCATCAGTGTCAATCACACTGGAAGTCCCAAAAGTGAAACATTTCTCCAACCGTTGTTAGTTTTACAAGCGATGAGACAGGCTGTCTGCAGGACACAACACAGCTCTGCTCTGTGGCATGCACGTGCTCCCACTTAAACGTGAATGGCTCTCGGAAAACGTCAAGAGGTCAGCTTTAGGAAAGTGGGTCGGGTCGGTAGATGCAGAGTGGGTCTCGGCCCACAAGTGGTGGTCCAACAACTCTGCACTCTGACCGGCCAACCGAGCAGAGGAGGGGTGGTCTCGGCTCTACCCTGGCTCTACGCCTCTGCATTCGGGAGACGAGACAGGACTGAACCTCACGGCTGGCCCCAACCGTCGGCTGTCCTGAGAATGGTTTTCCAGTCTCTTGCGAATGCCGGGACAGTTCCTAGTATAGGCCACGGCCGCCAACTCCCTCACCTTCTCCGAACATCTCCTCCACCCGGCCTGAGAGACGGCGTCACCGTCTAAGAGAACACACCCCCCCCCCCCGCCTCATTCAGGGAAGGAATGAAAACATTTTATTAGGTCAAGTGGGTCAAGAATTTCGACTGCAGCCAAATGCGGAATTATATACAAAAGAACATCATCATTTAGGTCTTAAAAGAAACGAATGTGTTTCTATGGACAAAAACCACGGGAGAGAACAGCTAAGAGAAGGCTGAAATACACAAATTAATGGGGAGCCCCCGTGGCTCAGGCGGCAGCGTGCTGGTTTATCACCGCTGGGTTCCGTGGTTCAAATCCCGGACACTTCATGTAAGATTTGTGCTGGACGAAGCAGAGGGGGAACAGGTTATTTTTCCGAGTAGTCTGATTTTCCCTGACATCTTTTATTCCAGCAACACTCTCCACTATCATTAAATCTGTCAGTCATTAATCACTGCCCCAGAGGAGTGCGACAGGCTTCGGCAGCCGGCACAATCCCTATCCTTGCCGCTAGATGGGGCTTCATTCATCCCATTCCTGGCCCGGTGGAATGACTGGAAAACAGGCTGTGGATTTTCATTTTTTTTTTTCATTTTCAAAGGATTAAAGGAGAACTTACTTGACTTATTTCCTTTAATTCCAGGTGGAACACAGGGCCGCGACAAAATTTCTCCAACTTGTTTTATCTGCCGCCAATGCTTTCACCTCTCTCCATGTCTTGTTAACTCCAGCAATCTATGGTTCTCTTCCAGGTAATCTTCGGTCTGCCTTGCCTGCTACTACATTGTGGATTCCCGCACAATGCCTGCCTTGTGATACTTTCTTGTGGTCTTCTCAGGGTGAGCCCAATCCATCTCCACTTTCTTCTCATTATCTGCTCGTAAAGGAGAACAAACAGGGAAATATTTGTTTCATTGCTATTTGCTTCACGTCGCACCGACACAGATAGGTCTTGTGGCGACGATAGGATAGGAAAGGGCTACGACTGGGAAGGAAGCGGCCGTGTTCTTGATTAAGGTGTGAAAATTGGAAACCACGGAAAACCACCTTCAGGGCTGTCGACAGTGGAGTTCGAGCCCACTATCTCCCGGATGCAAGCTCACAGCTGCGCGCCCCTAACCGCACGGCCAACTTGCCCGGTGGGAAATAACTTACCACAGGACGCAGTATATAGTAGACATTATTATAGGATGACCATCAACAAAATTATGCAATTCCGAGATCAAACCATCGTACGAATAGGAAACGGATCAGCTTCACCTGGTCGCAAGAACGTAAGGAAGCCCTATTCCGATTTATTTATTTATTTATTTATTTATTTATTTATTTATTTATTTACCCTCCAGGGTTGTTTTTTCCCTCGGACTCAGCGAGGGATCCCATCTCTACCGCCTCAAGGTATCGTTCAGCAATGCGATTTTATTTTACGTAAATAAATATCACACGAGAACACGTTCGCTTCCTTGTATAAATTACTTTATTTACACTGTACGTCACAACACACAATTATACACAGTAACAAATGACACTACAACACTTAATAGCGGAGCACCCTAAAGTCGATTCTGACAAGTACAGTACAGATATGAACAACACTGACATGCACTCTCTTGAATTCACCGACTCCGCCTCGGAGCCGAACAGTTACTCGCAGTCCATCACTTGCCTGAGTCCTAAGAACTAAGAACTGACTTCACTGATTGACAGCTCGATATATATACCATGTATATACTATCCGATCAACCATCTAGAATGATCGACTTTTGGAAGAGTTCTTACAACACTCTAATGGAACACACTCGAAACATCGATCGACCAGCTGGTCGAATGCGTACTCGAACTTTCGTTTACTATTTACAAATACACATGGAAATATCTACAACATTCGTAATGTCCCTACATGTATCTCGATAATAAAATCTTACAGTAAGTTTCCAGAACTCTTCATATATACCGAATTATAGTACAATAAGTCTAACATACGGAAATTATGGAATTTTCTACCGCTTTCGACTCTATAGATTTTGAGGTTAAACTTATACACAATACGTATTTGAGGTTATACAAATGTATACTACATATTTACAGGGAAACCATGTACTAGTCATGTTTAACACTTAATAAAAGATAATTTAGCATTAAATAAACTATAATTAAAATATATTAAATATAATAATTGAAGGTTTTACACCAGTTACGATGTCGTACCTACGACAAAGGGCAGTGTCCTGGAGCGTGAGACTTTGGATTGGGGATACAATTGGGAGGAGGACCAGCACCTCGTTCAGGCGCGCGCGCGCGCGCGCGCGCTCTCTCTCTCTCTCTCTCTCTCTCAGCTGTCTTACTTCATAGGGTGGACAGGGCGCTGTAAGATGTCTGGGTTAAGATGACGTCCAAGGCGGCTAAGCGTGGTGGGGAAACTTGCGCGATACGTACCTTGACTGTGAACTATGTATTATTACTATTGTTGTTACGGGAATATCCGTGGAACACAAAAAGGTGAAAGAAGGTGCGGGTGTTGAATGGGTCTAACTACGATATCAGAAATTGAGTTAACACTTTAAATACAGGTTATATTTATTTCAGAATTTTAAACTTAACAAATTTTTCACTCAGTGAAATAATGAGGTTACAAGTAAAATGACAATTTCAAAAATTGGAAAATTCAAGATTCAGAACTTTAACAATTCTGGGATTCAAGCCCCTAGGTTACAAATTTACAATTTCTAAGTGGTATTATTTGGGCAAGGGCAGAAATCCCCCAATTCAAGAGCACTTTGCTCCAACAAATTTACAGCCTTCCAGAGGCACTCCTCAATATTACAGTAAACTAGAAGAGAGCTTACGTGCTCTCCAACACTCATCCAATTTTAACCGCCCGCTTAAAAGCAACATTACGCAAAACTTTATGATCTCTGGCCTCTCTCGGCGCAATTTACAGTTGATAAAAGTTAGTATACAGGGGTATCAAGTACCCAACCTACTGGGCCTTCGTGGAAAAAGAGTAACAGGTTAACTTAATGGCCCGAACACAAAATGAACGGATGCGTATACTTGCACTCCTAAATGAAGAACAAAATCCTAACGGGGCTCTCGACCCAGTGATACAGGGGCTAATCCCAAGCTAATGAGGTGACTCGAATGAAAGTTACTTTAAGGCATTACAGAAAAGAAGAAAAACAGTTACAAAATCGTAGTCACCTCGAACCAAGTTGAAGGGGAACTCGAGAGGGTAACGCACTCTCTCTCTTCGATATACAGTTTTAAGAATTTATGAAATTTTACATGAAAAGGACGAAGTTTACATCAAACGATTTACATAGTCAGAAATTCGGACCGTCCCCTCGGATACGTTTGCGCAGATAGCTAGAAAGATAGAATTCATTGGGCCATTACCTGACTGATGTTCTGCCTGCCGAAGAATGAGTCGACCCGCCTCCTGCCTTCACACACACACTCAGAAAGACGACGGCCAATGAGACAAGATAGCCAGAAAAGCCTCAGCTTATATACCCGAAGGGGAGATTCGAGAGGATTCTGGACTAGTCCGGACACACCCTCTCAATTGTATTGGTAAATTGAAATGTTACACCCAAAAAACCAAGAAGAAGCTTGTGATAGGCTGAAGAATAAGTGCAGAAAATTAGTGATTGGTCACATTCAAAAAATGCGGAATGAGAGAGAAGTGTTGCAAACCTTGAAATACATTTAAAAATGGAAGTTGATTTACTTGAGAAAAACCTATAAACACAAAATTTATTTCCATAACAGCTTCCTTTACCTTGCACCAGAGTGCATGACCATAGTTTTTGACAGTGACATCTATGGAGAAATGACCAAACTTCTTGAAGTAAGCGAACACAAAGCAAATAAATCCAGTCAGTTTAGGCAACTTCACAATAACACAATTACTTAATACTTCAGTAGTGACATCATCTGATTAAAGTTCCAACTTCATGTAGTAGCAGTTTCACGTTTGGTTAGATAGATAGAGTTCTTTAAGGCGCATTTTTTGAATGTGCGGAGTTGAGGTGTACCTCCCGGTACAAATATTATTATTATTATTATTATTATTATTATTATTATTATTATTATTATTATTATTATTATTATTATTGTTACCGTGTTTTTGTGGTAGTTATGCGTGAAAGAAGGTGCGGGGTGGTGAATAGGTCTCAGGCTACGAAATTAAAGTGAATTTAAAATTTAACAAGATTATATTTTCTTTTTGAAATCAAGAAATAACAAACATGGCAGGTACAGAGTAGCAAGGCAACAAAAGTACAATTACAGTATTTACAGGATTTGGGCTTCGAGCCCCGCGATCACAATCCTTGAGCAATTAGCTCAGTTTTACCCCAAACACAAGTGTCAACAGAGGGGCAGAGAACCCCATTCATGCCTAGGAGCACTTGCTCCAAAATACACAGGAAGGCCTCCTTGAGGCGCGCAGAAAACACAATCTTCAGAAAAAGAGCAACTTGCTCTCAAAATTCAGGCCTGTCAAAGGCCCCACCTAATTCCACTTTCAAGCTGTCCTTTCAGGACATACACACAGGGGTAAAATACCCAACCTACTGAGGTCTGTTAAATGACAAGAAGGTTAATTACATGACCTCTAAAATAACAATTTGAGAGGAGGCGATCTGCACTCCTAATACACTTGTTTTTAAAACCTAATCTGGCTCTAGGCCACTAATGCAAGGGCTAATCCCATACTACAGAGGTGACTTTAGAAAAGAACAATTTGCTTTACGTTAACGAAGAATAGGTTGAGAAAAATAAGTTCACCTCAAAACAATATGATTGGGAGCTCGAGAGGGTTAAGCACTCTCTATCCCGATATGCAGTTTAAAAGATGGAATGGATACAAGTTTCTTTACATTTTAAGGAAGGTTACATAATGGAAAAACTTCGGACCCGCCCCGAGAGTTAAACTGCTGAGCAAGCAAGAAAAGAAGTAATTAATCGGCCATTACCTGGTTGTTGACTGCCGCCGAAGAAAGAGGCGCTTCCCGCCCCCTGCTATGTACTTTACACACGAAAAGATGGAACAGAAGTGGCCCGGAGACCCTAAAATCAGCAGTTTATATACTCTCGCGGAAAGTTCGAGGCGTTAGGGGAATGAGAACACCCTCCCACAAACTCTTTATTGGGTAGGATACAGCAACATATTCAAGTTGGGGGAAGATACATCCGATTGGTCAGAAATTAATGAAAGAAATTCGGGATTGGCTAAATTTAAAACAAGGGGAAAGAAAGGGTTAATATTGCCAACTTAAACAATGACAGAAGGAAATTTAACAAAGAACAAACTTTTGAAATTAAATTTTCTCCAAAAGAACAGTTCTTTTTCTTCGCACTAGGGTGCACTATTGTAGTTCTTCAGTAGTGTCCTCTAGAAGAGAAAGTTCACACTTCTTACTACCGGTAAAACAAAAATACATCAAAAGTGGCACAGTTCAAGAACTCCAAACTTTCCAAGTAGTGACATCTTCCGAGAAACTTGAAAATTAATACCGTCGATAAAGTTCAGACTTCCTCCAGCAGAGGAGTTTCAATTGGCGCACATTTTAAATTAGCGGCGTGGAGGTGTACCGCCCGGTACAGACCTCCCCCCCCAAAAGTTCCTCCAGGGGTGACACATGAAATTTGTTTGAAAACAAGGTCCAAGTTTTGATGTTGATACGGAGATTAATTGCCGAAGAATTTATCGAAATGGCTGAAATTTAGTTTGATTCAGTTTCAAAAATTCTTTTAGTAACAGCGGAAGTACTGTCTTAATGTTTGTAGAAGGTTGAATTGAGAAGGAAAACTTTAGTTTTAAAGTTGAGGAAAATTTTCTAAGTCCACCAAATATTGCAGTAGAATACCCAAGAAAAGGTAGTAAGGTCGATCTGGAATGTCCATATAGTTGATGTTGATTAAGTTGGATGGCCATACCGGCCGTTGCAGCTTGCGTCCAAAGGCGGCCGCTCGGACCCCACAAGTACCCTGAGATACCGCTCGCCCGCACTATGAGGGGAGCAGAGGTGTTGAAGCACGCCGCGCCCGCGGTGAACATATACAGGCTGCGGGCAAGTAGCAGGTCGTGCGCCGCACATCAGCCTTGGCCGGGAGGAGAGCTCCGGCTCGCCGTGCACATGTGGTCCTCGCTGGGGAAGAGGGGGCCCATCCTCTAACCCAGTCGCAGCACGGCGCCGCGCGGCTGCGGGGGTACTGAAACATTAAAACTAGGCGGCAGAATTTGTTGGACCATCGTCTTTTTTGAGGGCACAGGCTTTGTGGAGAGGTTGAGGGGCCAGCGGCGTGCAGAAATTCATTGCATTAATTAAGCCACTGTGTAGAGTGGAGCAGGAGACGGGAGCGTGGTAATGGCCGTGGCAAGGACAGGATGGCAGTTTAATGGTTCGGGGCAGGTTTCACAAAAATGCTTACATATAAAACAAAATACTATAGAAGGGGCAGAAAGCCTTAAAAGTGAAAACTCAAAAAAAATATAACCTTCATATTCCTTTCACGATTATATGAAGCAAGTTAACACAGAAATTACACCGGTTTCACCTGTGACAGGTGAACCCTAAATATCCTCTCGGTGGCTGGATTACTTAATAACAACGTGACTGGCGTAAGGAAATCTAAAATAGTACACGGCCCATGAAATCTGGGGGCAAGCTTGCCCGCGGGAACAAAATTCTTGACCATCACTTGGTCACCTACCTTCAAAGGGGTGGGTCTCCGTCCACGATCATATCTTTCCCTAACCTTTTCATGAGAGACTTTAAGATTGGCTTTAGCTTTCTTCCAAAGATCTTTAATGTTGTCCGGATCTATTGTCTCGGGTAGAATGTCACTCAGAGACCAGAGGTTAGAGAGCGGCGTGTTGGGAACGAACTTGAACATCAAAGAAGCTGGAGTAAACTTGTGAGATTCATGAACCGCCGAATTCAAAGCAAAAGCTAACCAATGCAAGGACGTGTCCCACCTGGAATGATCTTCATGATGATAGGCAATAAGTGCGGACCTGAGATTACGGTTAACCCGTTCAGCCAGAGATGGTTGAGGGTAATAAGCAGAAGTAGTTACATGAGAGATGGACAAGTCAAAACAGAATTTACGAAAAAGATTTGATGTGAACGCCTTAGCATTATCAGACACAATATATTGGCACGGACCAAAAGAAGCAAAAATAGAATTTAGGCAAGTAATGGTGGACTGAGCGGTAGCCAGCTTAGTCGGAAATAACCAGGAAAATCTTGTAAAACCATCTACGCATACAAAGATGAACTTGTTGGCATTTCCCTTTGACTGGGGGAAGGGTCCTACATAATCAATATACAGGCGTTCCATGGGGCGCGACGCTTGATGCGAAGACAGAAGGCCTACCTTGGTGGACATGGTTGGTTTACTAAGCAAACAAGATTTACAAGCCTTTACTAGTTCACGGATTTCACCGTCCATACCTTTCCAGATGAACATTTCACGAATCTTCTCACGAGTTTTAAAGATATCAAGATGCCCCCCTAATGGGGTCTCATGATAGTACTTGAAGATCATAGGTACAAGGACAGCTGGAACGACAACCTTCATCACCTTATCATGCCTCGAAGGGCAACATAGAACACCATTCCTCAGAACATAAGGGACAATATGTTCCCCAGAAGAAAGGGTTTCCATTATCGGAGCCAGCGTCGGATCTTCACGCTGGTATTTCTCGATATCCCTAAAGAGCATGGGAGCATCTGTTAAGATGGCATTAACCTCAGATAGCATGGACTCGGGAGGTGAAGAACTATCGACCGGATTATGGGTCTCGACCTCGTTGGAAAACATACGGCTGAGTCCATCAGCAACAACATTTTCGGTACCTCGGATATGCCTGACATCGAATTGGAAGGCAGAAATACGGATGGCCCAACGGGCTATACGACCAGTACGACGCGGCCTACCTAAGACCCAGCTTAAGGCTTGATTATCTGTCTCCAGGTCGAATTTGACATGTTCAAGATAGAGACGGAACTTTTCTAAGGCAAATAAGACTGCCAAACCTTCGAGCTCATAGATGGAATACTTGGCTTCTTGAGCCGACAAGGTCCTAGATGCATAGGCGATGGGTCGCCTCCCTAGTTCAGTCTCTTGAAGAAGGACTGCAGCTACTGCTGATGACGACGCGTCGGTTTGGACAATGAATTTTTTTGAGAAATCTGGCATAGCCAGTACAGGGGCATTACAGAGAGCTAATTTAAGATCTTCAAAAGCGGCTTGTTGAGAAGGTCCCCACTCGAATTTGATGCCTTTCCTACGAAGAAGGTTTAAGGGCGCCGCTCTATTAGCGAAGTTAGGAATAAACTTCCTGAAGAAATTCACCATACCAATGAACCTGGCGATACCTTTAATGTCCTTGGGAGGTTTAAAATCACGGATGGCCTGTGTTCTAGAATGATCGACTGCTACACCATCAGGTGACACAATATGCCCTAGGAATGACATAGAGGGCTTAGCAAAGGCAACCTTGGACAACTTGACAGTTAACCCAGCCTTACGAAGGCGATTGAGGACTTCTCGCAAATGATCTAGATGTTCTTCAAAGGTCTCCGAAAATACGACGACATCATCCAAATAGTGATACAAATACTCAAATTTGATGTCAGAGAAGACCCTATCTAGCAGCCTAGTGAGTACAGCTGCTCCCGTGGGGAGCCCGAAAGGCACGCGGTTGTATTCGTATAAATTCCAGTCCGTGGCAAACGCTGTAAGATGTTTAGACTCTTCCGCCAGGGGAATTTGATTGTAGGCTTGATTCAAGTCCAAGATAGTAAAGAACTTGGCCTTACGAAACCATGAAAAACAAGAATGAAGGTCGGGAAGGGGCACAGATTGCAACACCACCTTCCGATTGAGAGCCCTATAATCAATGACAGGCCTGAAGCCTCCTTGGGGTTTCGGGACTATAAAAATAGGCGAAGAATACGCCGACTTAGAGGGCCTAATAATACCGTCCTTCAACATCTGATCGATGATTTCTTTCAGAGCCTTCATTTTAGGTGGAGATAGCCTACAAGGTGGAAAACGGACAGGAATCGAATCCGTGACCTCAATTTTGTATTCAATAAGGTCAGTAACACCAAGAGTATCAGAGAACACCTCTGGAAACGACTGACACAACTTACAAATACTATCAGCCTGCTCCTCAGGTAGATGTCTAAGGTCTAACAACATCTCATCCTGGGTAGGCGAAATAGATGAACATGATACAGAATTACACTTTAACAAGGGAATTTTACAATTGGACGCAAATTTGAATGTGCACGACCTACTCTGGAGATCGAGCACAAGACCAGTGTAAGAAATGAAGTCAGCTCCCAATATAATGGGGCAAGACAAGTGCTTAGCCACAAACAATTTGACTTTCCATGTAAATTTAAAAATACGAATTTTGACATTTACAGCACCTAGGATTTCCAATGGAGATGAATTAGCCGAAACATATTGAACAGGAGAAGAGACATAGTCAGGTAGTTTACAGACTTCAATTTTGAATACCATTCAGCCGAAATAATCGAACAAACACTGCCTGAATCTAAGAGAGCTGTTACAGGTTCATTATTTAACTCAATCTTGAGAAAAGGAACAGGCGCGGGGGAACCCGCCGCAATCCTAAGACACTCTTTAGGGCATTCAAAAGACGAATTTGAAGACTGATCGTTCCCTGAATTTACAACCTGTTTACCCGGGGCTGAGTCTCGGGAAGATGGATTAGTTGACTCAGCCGAAGCCACTAGTCACTTTTGATTGTTGTTGGAAGTTGCACCAGAAGTTGAGCAGGAGGGGGTGCTATTTGAATTTGGGCAATTTTTGGCGATATGTGAGAAAGCCCCACATTTAAAACAGCCTTGTGATGAACCAGCCCCATTCCTTGTCCCACTCGACTTGATCAGTGGACACTTATTGCGCAGATGGTCGGGCGACCCGCAAGCATAACATTTACGGGGTGTGACTGGTCGGCGAGGAGGAGGCCGAGTATTACTAAAGGAAGGTGGGGGTTCTTTCGCGACACGCAAGGAATCGGCGTACCTCACTCCTTCCGCTGAGACGGCCAACGCTTCAAGTTCAGAGAAAGTTTGCGGGCACGCCGCGAAACACAAATATGACCTATAGGGTGGTGAAATTCCTTCTACAATAGCCTGTACAATCTGATCTTCAGGAAAATGAAGGGCAAACACCCTAGTATAAAACTTAATGTCTTGTATGAAATCAGCCAGATTTTCATCCAATCTCTGTACTCGATAATAGTACTTCTGAATCAGAGATGACCTCGCGCGGGCGGGAATAAAATTTGCAAGCAAGTGTGCATGAAAATCTTCAATAGATGACTGTTCGGCTATGGCTCTTACTATTTTGTCAGAGAGAGTACCAATTGCATAAGGATAGATGATTTGCAAAATTTGGCATGGAGAAAGAGAAAACACAAGGGCATGGTCCTGAAATTCAACTAAAAATCTTAAGAATGAAATTACGTCACTGGTGGTATTAACGGAAAACTTAGAGATACCTCTGAGCAACATTGCCAATGGATGAGGCAAGCTGCTAAACCCGGGTGACATAGTAGGTAAAGGTTTCAATGGCAAGGAAGTTAATTCCGAACGTATATTATTCAACGATGCACGGCGTCCAGACTCGTTGTCCAATGGGGCAGAGATGGTTTGAGCAGCAACGGTTATCCTATTAACTTCTCCCTTAGGAGGCTCTTCCTCGGAACCTGCATTCATCGTGGTGGGTTGATCAATTTTGGGAGGAATTTCCCCAGTTAACAATTGAGTGACCTTGCTAGATAACTCAGAAATATTTTCAAGTAGCGTACTAGCTTCCTTCTTCTGAACGTCATTCAACTTTAGAGACAACAGATCGTTAACTCTATTTGAAAAATGAAACAGCCTGGCTTGCACACGCTTAATTTGATTAGGAGAAGGATCATTTTCATCAAAAAAACTAACTACAGATGCTAGCCCAGTAATATTCTCGACGATCGTGGAAAGAGAGTCGTCAATTTCTTTCTCTCCCAAGGTGGGGATGGAAATGGGCAAATCAAGGGACTCTCTAAGCTTGTTTGTGTCTACCGCAACCGTGCCTCCAGATTGCACATTTCTAATAGTCAATTTATAGATCAACTCCTCCTTGCGCAAATAGTTAAGATGGAGAACATCGCGAGGACCGGGCATGATGACAGACCAATTTTGAAAAACTCAAAAAATTCCAGCAACTGCGAAAATGGTTAGAGTTCGGATCAAAACAATGTTTAGCCGTCAAAATGGGCTAAAATGAGACCCATTCAACCACGCTCTGCTACCACTTGTTACCGTGTTTTTGTGGTAGTTATGCGTGAAAGAAGGTGCGGGGTGGTGAATAGGTCTCAGGCTACGAAATTAAAGTGAATTTAAAATTTAACAAGATTATATTTTCTTTTTGAAATCAAGAAATAACAAACATGGCAGGTACAGAGTAGCAAGGCAACAAAAGTACAATTACAGTATTTACAGGATTTGGTCTTCGAGCCCCGCGATCACAATCCTTGAGCAATTAGCTCAGTTTTACCCCAAACACAAGTGTCAGCAGAGGGGCAGAGAACCCCATTCATGCCTAGGAGCACTTGCTCCAAAATACACAGGAAGGCCTCCTTGAGGCGCGCAGAAAACAAAATTTTCAGAAAAAGAGCAACTTGCTCTCAAAATTCAGGCCTGTCAAAGGCCCCACCTAATTCCACTTTCAAGCTGTCCTTTCAGGACATATACACAGGGGTAAAATACCCAACCTACTGAGGTCTGTTAAATGACAAGAAGGTTAATTACATGACCTCTAAAATAACAATTTGAGAGGAGGCGATCTGCACTCCTAATACACTTGTTTTTAAAACCTAATCTGGCTCTAGGCCACTAATGCAAGGGCTAATCCCATACTACAGAGGTGACTTTAGAAAAGAACAATTTGCTTTACGTTAACGAAGAATAGGTTGAGAAAAATAAGTTCACCTCAAAACAATATGATTGGGAGCTCGAGAGGGTTAAGCACTCTCTATCCCGATATGCAGTTTAAAAGATGGAATAGATACAAGTTTCTTTACATTTTAAGGAAGGTTACATAATGGAAAGACTTCGGACCCGCCCCGAGAGTTAAACTGCTGAGCAAGCAAGAAAAGAAGTAATTAATCGGCCATTACCTGGTTGTTGACTGCCGCCGAAGAAAGAGGCGCTTCCCGCCCCCTGCTATGTACTTTACACACGAAAAGATGGAACAGAAGTGGCCCGGAGACCCTAAAATCAGCAGTTTATATACTCTCGCGGAAAGTTCGAGGCGTTAGGGGAATGAGAACACCCTCCCACAAACTCTTTATTGGGTAGGATACAGCAACATATTCAAGTTGGGGGAAGATACATCCGATTGGTCAGAAATTAATGAAAGAAATTCGGGATTGGCTAAATTTAAAACAAGGGGAAAGAAAGGGTTAATATTGCCAACTTAAACAATGACAGAAGGAAATTTAACAAAGAACAAACTTTTGAAATTAAATTTTCTCCAAAAGAACAGTTCTTTTTCTTCGCACTAGGGTGCACTATTGTAGTTCTTCAGTAGTGTCCTCTAGAAGAGAAAGTTCACACTTCTTACTACCGGTAAAACAAAAATACATCAAAAGTGGCACAGTTCAAGAACTCCAAACTTTCCAAGTAGTGACATCTTCCGAGAAACTTGAAAATTAATACCGTCGATAAAGTTCAGACTTCCTCCAGCAGAGGAGTTTCAATTGGCGCACATTTTAAATTAGCGGCGTGGAGGTGTACCGCCCGGTACAATTATTATTATTATTATTATTATTATTATTATTATTATTATTATTATTATTATTATTATTATTATTATTATTATTATTATTATTTTCAGAATATTGTGCCCAACTAATGAGCACGACTGATATTATTATTATTAGGAGATGAATTCTTCTCTTCCCAAAATCTCTTCATCCTTTCGATGTGTTTTTCTTCCGTTTCTCCGTCAATGCAATGGTGGTTCTCATCTTCAGGTTTCTTTTTATTAAAATGATGTTTGTTCACCAACATTCTAAAGCTGAGCCACTCAGCCCGGCTTACTTCCTTTAAGTGACTTACATTCCACTTCGTCTGAATTTTACAGTGCCAACCCCCGACATTTTTATATCGCCTCTTCAACTGATATTGTGTGGACTTGACCGTTAACTTCTTTCTTACTTATGCATTGTTTTTCGAGTTATAATCGGCTGATGATGACCCAGACTGGGGTCGAAACCAGTACCATTTCCACTTTTAATTAAATAAGAATGTAATCTCTACATCTCTTATTTACTTGTATTGAACAGGTTGAACTACCATATTTATTATTTCAATTTAACTGTGATACTTTTTAATACGGAACAATGAAATTTGTATCTTTAAATATTTTAACATGTTAAAATATCGGATGATATCCGTGACGTTCACGCTCAGGGTCAAGCTTTTGTATAAAAGGCGAGCCTGGAAACTAAACGACACTCGGCAGATGCAGAGTGAGTCTCGGCCCATTAGGGGCCACGGCTGGTCCGTGGTTTTCCATTCTCCCGCACTAAGGCGAATGCCATGACAGTTCTTAGTATAGGCCACGGGCGCCAACCCCCTCACCTTGTCCGAGCATCTCCTTCACCGTAACAAATCTCCCGGCGTGAGAGACGGCGTCCCGTCTGAAGAGGCCCACCTCCCCCTTCAGGAAAGGAACGAAAACATTTTAGTAGCAGTACTCAACGACACTAGAATATGATCTTAACCGATATTTCATAATATCGGTGACTGGCGTGTGACACACACAAAAAAAAAAGTGACTTTTATCTGTCGCTCTGTCTCAGGAAGCACGAGCATATGATTATCGTCACGGTCACTCTTTGGTCGCGGGCGGCCAGTATGGAAATACTTCTAGTTTATATGATGACAAAGCCGGGTAGTTTTTTTTTCGGAAGATTCGGGATATTAGAAGTGGGGAAAAATAATATTCACATTTATAATTTGAAGTTTTAATAATGCATAACGGAAAGGTTGTCAGCATGATGCGCATTAACAAACGGAATGTCATTACCCATGTCGTGACTCGGGGATACCAATTATTTACAGCACTTAATGTAGGTTTAAAAATAAAAAATACTACAAATAATAAATTTATGAACTTCAAAGATTCCTCCCATATACAGGGCTATTGAACAAAGTTTTCTACCTCAAATAACTCGTGAACGAAGATATCGACATTTAGTTTTCACTTTCAGTAACGGTACCAAAGGGCTAATAATCGGATTGAAAGCAAGTACTGTGTCATGACGTTAGTGTTTTCTGGATCATGCTACTAACTTCGCTTTTTTTAAACGGTACCACACTATTTTGTACACATACTCTTATATCTACAAACATTGCAAATTCAGCACCGTGATTATTTTGAAAATCGGACAAGTACTTCTCGAAAAAATATTATATATTCAAACATGCCTCATTTGCCAGCTGAGGACTAATCTGTTCGATTCGTGCTACGTATGAAACATGAGCTAGCTGACATATAGAGTTGCTAGACACGTTGTGGCTGCTCCAACCACTACTCTTATACCTTCATCTCCTTCACATAATATACATAACATTTGTTTGAGCGCCAGTTGCTTTTTAAGAAAAAAACAACAAAATTTGGTAGATCATACCTCTTATCTCAATGATCTCAAGGCGTGAGGTGATAAACTCACACATCTGGCAATGTACAGGGATATGGATCAGGACAATATTAGATTACGGTTACATTTCCACAATTGAGGATTGTACTTGGAAATAGAATCACTTATTATAATTAAAATAAAACTGAGTTTATGACTAAAATTTACGTCACAATGAACAAGCATTGACGTATTTTAATTTAACAAAAAATATATATGGTGAGATTTACTGTTACATTCAAAAAAAGAAAATTTAATCTAAACAAAAAAGCTATTGGCATGAACTTGAAGTGAAATATGATATCGCCGCTGATTACATTCTTCTTCATGTTATTAACGCATAACACGTCCGATGCTTTAATTACCTGATGTCTGCATACACCGCTGTTGAACTTGAAATTCCTGGAAAAACCTATGAGCTGAAGTCGGGAGCCGTCTGCTGTTATCTTCTTATGTAACCTGGAGTTGACCTACATTCCAAGTACGCGTGTAGTAAGCTCCAATGTAGTTACGTCCACTCAGTAGATTGTAAGAAATTGGAAAATATTATTGAAACACATTGTGAAGTCCATCCTCACAAGTAAATGATGTTTCACTATCAGCATAGGACCAGTCTCTACTCGGATTCAACCACCAATCGTAGACCTCTTCGATGATTCCAAGACCTCTTCAAACACACCTATTAGCTCTGACCACCACTCTAAGACCACTGACCATCACTCTTCCCTCACTTCCTTCCATTTGATTTGATTCATCGGATAGCTTTCACCACCGTTGCATCGACTTATATAACCTCGTGATGACTACTCATCTCCCTACTCTCTGGTCATCCCTTCCACCTCAACATACAGTAGCTGGCGAATACAGACACTTGGTCTAAATCACGTGCCCACGCACTGATGTCATCAATCATGTGTCGTATAAGCGTGCCCACGCGGATTACCGATGACTACCTTGCATGTGTCACGGGAAACCTACTTGCTCAATACATTCTCGGTTAAACATAGCCTCGATTGCAAAATACTATGCCAGCTTATCTGGCCAGAGTTACAAGCCACAGCATGACTATTTGAAACCAACAAATCTCACTAATTAATATACAGAATAATTACAAACAAAATTCACTTAACCAATGATTAAATACAATAATATGGGTGATACCTAATTATTACAGTCTAAATGATGAAAACATAATATAAAATCTAATTAATCGGGTTAATAATAATAATAATAATAATAATAATAATAATAATAATAATAATAATAATAATAATAAATACTGAATGGAATCTGTAATCCTGTTGTACGGTTACAAGGTATTCTCTCTACTGTGCTCATAAATGCACTGTGATAAAATGTATGATTTAACACCTTTTGATATCGCCGTAGGTAAATGAAAAACGGATATAGACCGTGAGCTATAGCGGATAACATAGACCAGTGAACGTGATCCAAGTACACAACTTAAACGATATTTTGTCACAGATACTTCCGAGACAGCGTATCTGATATATCGGCGACAGAAAAATATCGGTGACAAAGTACCAGGCTGTGATTTATCGACCATCTCTAAATGACACACACGACCGACAGCAGAGACCGGTGAAGTTGTTGTTGTTGGTGGTGATGGTTTTTGGGCTTTTAATCGGAGTAATTTTCCCCAGTCTACAATCCTTTACTTGCTGAATAACACTTTTAAAAATTGAACACACCAATCTATGAAAAGGCTTCGTTTTGAAGGAACTCACACCACTTTATCACACTATTTCACTATCACAGAATACTCCAAACATACGAGTAACCACTCCAATGGAATCAGAAGTACTGTATATGAATACGATCCAAAAGATAACCACATAAAATTTTATAACACAATATTTGCCTCATCCAAAAACTTATTTATGACGTTGATTATATCAACAGAAGGATTACATAGCAAACAAGAAACACTGGTTGGATAATAATAATTTCGTGTGGCTATTTCTAGCCGGGTGCAGCCCTTGTAAGGCAGACCCTCCGATGAGGGTGGGCGGCATCTGCTATGTGTAGGTAACTGAGTGTTATTGTGGTGGAGGATAGTGTTATGCGTGGTGTGTGAATTGCAGGGATGTTGGGGACAGCACAAACGCCCAGCCCCCGAGCCAATGAAATTAACCAATGGAGGTTAAAATCCCCGAGCCGGCCGGGAATCGAACCCGGGACCCTCTGAACCGAAGGCCAGTACGCTGACCATTCAGCCAACGAGTCGGACACTGGTTGGAAAAACATACTTAAGGCGTGCTAGACTACTAATAAGCCAGACCGGGGAGGTCTGCTGCATTTAACGTAGTACCGGCGAGTATGTTTTGACTTAGTGCGTGGAGTGCTAAGTTCCGAACGTCTGTAACTTCGAACTCAGTGTCAGCGAGGCACGACCTAGGTGAGTGTAACTTCATACTCTAAAATTTTTCGTCCGCTTCTAAAGGACTTATTTAAAAGCATGTAAACGCTTTAACGTTTTACATTGCTTGTTAAAACACAAGTGTTATACTCTATCCAATGGGACATATTATTTTGTGCCGTGTGCTACAGAACTGTCAGTAAACAACATAACTTACAATTTGATGAGACAGGTTTACGTATTTGAACTTTTGCAAGTAACCAGCTATTTAGGACTCTGTTTCTTAAAATTACGTGCCCATTATTTTACGTAAGGGAACAAAGAATTTGAAACTGAGCATAAATACATTATGGTGTGCTAGATAGACAGTAGACTGTTTCTTGAATATTACGTGTTCATTATTTCTTGTGAGAGAACATAGATTGTATAATTAAACATTACGACATTATCGTGTGCGAGATAGAATGTACAGACTCTGTTTAAATTTCACGAACTGTATTCTAATACACAGAGTGCACTCAGCGTATCGAACTTGTGCAGTTGGACAGTGACGGTTCGATCGCATTATTAAGCGGAATCTTGGTTCAAAATATCATAAGTGAAATTTCCCTACGATCGTTACACTTGTTAATTATGAACCGACAGTGCTATAACACACCACGTGAAGTGAACAATTTGACGACACATGCATAGACTTAACCTCGCGTGTCATCGTGGGATGGTAGCTTCGGGGATACGTGGTGATGGTGTTCAGGATCGTCGAGGGACATATGGTAATGGTGTTCGTGGTCGCTGGTGGATACGTGGTACTCTGGAGCTGTGAGGACGCAGTCAGACGGACCAGCAACTTCAAGATCCAGATTAACTTAAAGGTGATATGCATCTGTGTTCTTTAAAGAACAGTCAGTTCGAACTTTATGAACTGTGATTTCTAATTTAACTTCCAAATTCACAAATCATTTTCAATTTTTCAAGTAACTATCAATTTCTCAAGTGACTTAAAAATTTTAAATAACTTTCAATTTTACACGTAAAGCCAGTGTAGTATTAAGTCTTACCAGAGCTACTCCAAATCTGAAACGAACTTGCCAAAGAGTGGGAAGAACTTTGAAGCGCGTTTAAAGAATGCAATCGGGACAGCCATTTCGTTACATATATTCCAGTGAATTAGAACTTGAGTAATATCAATTTTACTAATTATTTCAAGAGTGAACTCTAATTAATTTACGATAATTTTGAATTAGGCATTCAGTTTAGAACATCAAGAGTGATCTTTATTTATTTTCTAAATACCTCTAATTTATTAATTATTCCAAGAAGGAACTTTATTTATTCCGTTATAGTTTTAAATTGAGCGTTTGGTTGAAACTTCAAAAATGAACTTTGATCATTTTACTTTAACTAAGTGTCAATCCTTAGCAGAATTCTAACGTCAAGAATAAAATTTATTTGCTTTCAAATATCAAATTTTGAGGGTATGCTAGTTCCATTTGACAAGGACTCAATGACATCACAGGGACTTTATTTACCTTTGCCAATAGTAATAAAAGGTAGTGTGGCCTACTGTGCAATATTTATTCAACTGCACTTCCCTCTCTGTTCACTCTCGTGCTCTAACACCACACACGCGTTGCGTACTTCTCATGCTCGATCACGAACGTGATTAGTGCGTGTCTGTAGTTACACCTCCCTTTCCTTTCTATACCTTAAATGTTGACCTGGTCTTGTTCGTCTTTTAAAAAGTCGCTGAGGTGGGCCACTCTAGCGTGAAGACTAGTACCTTGTGTCCTTGTGTGTTTCCTATATATCCTGAGCATTATACAGTATAATTGTATCACCAACAGTTGTGTATGTGCTACGTTTTCTAGTGAACTATTTCATGTGCTTTGGAAACATTATTTGTGTCAATTCACTCTCTGCCTAACTTAGTCTGCAAGTCCTTGTCCATCAGACAATCTTGAGAACATCATTTGTGTACTAATTTATAGGAGTTTGGTGCGAGTGTAAAAATTGTCCAGTTCTTTATAAGTATTGTATCTGGGTGACATAACAAGCTCATATCCATTTCAAGTAGAAGAAGTGTGTGTCTGTTACTAGTACAATATACAAGAAAATATCATTATCTCGGAACGCTCAATTAAAACACTTTTAACACTGTAATTTAACTCGAAGCATTATTATTATTATTATTATTATTATTATTATTATTATTATTATTATTATTATTATTATTATTATTATTATTATTATTATTATTTGGTTTCGCCCTCTTTGGGGTACCTTGAATCAATCACTTCTTAGTGTGTTGTTATTTTTTTGTGCCCAGTATTTCTTCATTCTTTCTGATCTTCGTTTCCTCTCATCTTCCGAGACAATAGGTTTGGCTTTTAATGTAGATTTGTCCTGGAACCTTATATTTTCGTCTTTAGTTATTATATTACTTTAGCTGTGCGATCGATCAGTAAATTTTCTGTAATTTTTAATTCTACTAGGTCTTTTTCAATTTTTCTAAAACCAGTTGGGTTTTGTTTTGCGGTTACGGAAGAAGTCTGGGATCTATTAGAGTTCATTCTGAGCAGATGACTGAAGAAATGTATCGATCTTTTTCGCATAGTATCTGGGTTTTTCAATTTCCTTGTAGAGCCTTTCAGTCTTGGTGTATGTTATTGTGAAATTTTGGTCCTGTCATTTTTCTAAAAAATGTCCTTTCTTTTAGCTAGAGTTTCTCCATCTGGCCTTTGAAATTCATGTTTTCTGCTGCGTATAGTACTTCTGGTTTAATCAATGTTTCATAATGTTTAATTTTATACCCCCATGAAAGGGATTTCTTGTTGTTTCTTTTGAGTTGGAAGGCTAGTTCAAGTTTATTTTTTCCTGGATTACATTACTTTGCATTCCATAGCATTTCAACCAATCCAATCTCCGAGATATTTGAATTCTGTTACCATTTCAATCTTTTGTTCTTGGACTATGAGGTATTATTATTATTATTATTATTATTATTATTATTATTATTATTATTATTATTATTATTATTATTATTATTATTATTATTATTATTATTATACCGTATAGCCTAGATTATTTTGGAAGAAAATTTCAGGGTGCTCACTGTTTAACTTGCTACGAATACACCTCATTTCATCATTTGACATGTGTCAGAGCCACTGGTAAAATGAACACTTAATCTACCGTAGACAGGATCTGGAGAAAGATGAAAGCTGGTAGAAGTATGTGGAAAGGGCGTGTTATCACATTAGTTGAATAAGTTTGAGCGGTGTCTTTGAATGTAGGAAAGATCACAATATGGAGATATGTTGTTGTAATTAGGATAGGCTTAATTGCAGTTTGGAATTGTGTAGTTCTTGTGTATTCAGTAATTAACAGCAGTTTTTATCCTGTTAGGGGTTGTAGGATAAAAAATAGAGTACGACTAAGTAGTATTGTAGTGGAGTCGTATATAAATTACCTTGTTGTGTGATCTTTGAGTACTATCCCAGACAATATATCCCTCCGTTCATTTATTTTTTGCAAATAAGTTATTTTATTTTCATTTTTTCTGTAAAGAATGGCTAAGGAGCGTGAGTGTACGAACTGCGGGTGTGGCGAGGCACTGAGGGGTATGAGGGAGGAGTTGGAGAGTTTGAGGGAGATAATTAGGATTCTCACAGAAGACAGGAAGGAAGATAGGACTCTCTCAAACAATGTACAGGTTACAGTAGGTGTACAAGAGGGAGGGGATGGAAAGGGGGAGCTGTAGAAGACAGGTGGTCTAATGTTCTAAGGGGAAGGAGATTGCAGGCTAAGACCTCTATTCAGGATCAGAGTTCAGGAAAGGTATGTGTGAGAAATCGGTACGAGTCACTCCAGGTATAACAACAGAGGGAAGATGAGGGGCAGGGAACTGTTGCTGAGATGTGTGGAAGTAGGAGGAAGGGAAAAGTTAGGAAAGGGAAATGTAGAGTAGAGGATAGGATAGGAAAAGACAGGTGGAACAGGGTCATGGAAAGGAGAAAAGGGAGGAGGAAGTAGCTTCTGCAGCTATCAGGAAAGATAGGGCTGACCAGGAGGGGAGGAGATCAAATGAGGTGGGTAGGGTTGAGGCTCTGGTCATGGGGGATTCCATCGTTAGACACGTGGGAAAAGTGTGTGGTGGAAAGGGAACCAGGGTAGAGTGATATCCAGGAATTAGGTTGAGGCAGATGTTGAGGAAAGTAGAAGAGAGGGAGGAGGGGAAGGAGAAGGTGGTAGTGTTTCATGTTGGTACCAACAACGTAAGGCAAGCTGACATAAGTACCAACATAGTTGGAGATGTGTGGGATCTGGTAAATGCAGCACGGGTAAAATTTAAGAAAGCGGAGATTGTTATTAGTGGAATTCTGTGTAGGAGGGATACTGACTGGAGGGTGATTGGGGATTTAAATGAGACTATGGAGTGGGTATGTGGAAAAGTGGGAGTGAAATTTCTAGATCCTAATGGGTGGGTAGGAGATAGGGATCTGCGCTCAGATGGCCTTCAGTTAAACCGCAGTGGTACGTATAAGTTAGGAAATTTGTTTCGAAGGGTAATAGGGAGGTACATTCAGGGAAACGGGGTGGCCTAGGGAGCGGTGATAAGGGAACAGGGAACTGGAAATCAAGTAGGGATGACATAAAATTGTTAGTGTTGAACTGTAGAAGTATTGTAAAGAAAGGAATAGAATTAAGTAATTTAATAGATATATATTTACCAGATATTGTAATAGGGGTTGAATCATGGCTGAGAAATGATGTAATGGATGCAGAAATTTTCTCACGTAATTGGAGTGTGTATCGTAGAGATAGGATAGGAATGGTGGGAGGGGTGTATTCATTCTGGTGAAAGAAGAATTTATACGCTACGAAAAAGTTAAAGATGAGATACATGAAATTCTAGGTGTAAGGCTCATTTCTAAAGATAATAGGCAACTTGATATATTTGGAGTGTACAGACCGGGAAAGGGTAGCACTGACACGGATTCAGAATTATTTGATAAGATAATCAGCTATGTAGGAAACGACACGGAAAGAAATGTGATTGTAGCGGGAGATCTGAATTTACCAGGTGTCAATTGGGAAGGAAATGCGAACGACAGGAAGCATGACCAACAAATGGCAAATAAATTAATATGGGAAGGACAGCTGATTCAGAAAGTGATGGAACAAACCAGAGGGAAAAATATCCTGGATGTGGTGCTGATAAAACCAGATGAGCTCTATAGAGAAACTGAAGTAATAGATGGTATTAGTGATCATGAAGCTGTTTTTGTCGTAGTTAAAAATAAATGTGATAGAAAGGAATGTCTTAAAAGTAGGACTATTAGGCAGTACCATATGGCTGATAAGGCTGGCATGAGGCAGTTTCTAAAACGTAACTATGATCGGTGGAAAACGATAAATAAAAATGTAAACAGACTCTGGGATTGGTTTAAAGCAATTGTTGAGGAATGCGAAAACAGGTTTGTACCTGTAAAGGTGGTAAGGAATGGTAAAGACCCACCTTATTATAACAGAGAAATAAAGACACTAAGAAGGAGGTACGGAATGGAAAGAAATAGAGTTAGAAATGGCTGTGGAAGTAAGGAGAAATTGAAGGAACTTACTAGAAAATTGAATCTAGCAAAGAAGGCAGCTAAGGATAACATGATGGCAAACATAATTGGCAGTCATACAAATTTTAGTGAAAAATGGAAGGGTATGTATAGGTATTTTAAGGCAGAAACAGGTTCCAAGAAGGACATTCCAGGAATAATTAATGAACAAGGGGAGTGAGTATGTGAGGATCTTCAAAAGGCAGAAGTATTCAGTCAGCAGTATGCAAAGATCGTTGGTTACAAGGATAATGTCCAGATAGAGGAGGAGACTAAGGCCAAAGAAGTATTAACATTTACATATGATACCAATGACATTTACAGTAAGATACAAAAGTTGAAAACTAGAACAGCGGCTGGAATTGATCATATTTCTGGGGATATACTAAAGACAATGGGTTGGGATATAGTACCATATCTGAAGTACTTATTTGATTATTGTTTGGACGGAGGAGCTATACCAGATGAATGGAGAGTTGCTATAGTAGCCCCTGTGTATAAAGGAAAGGGTGATAGACATAAAGCTGAAAATTACAGGCCAGTAAGTTTGACATGCATTGTATGTAAGCTTTGGGAAGGCATACTTTCTGATTATATTAGACATGTTTGCGAAATTAATAACTGGTTTGATAGAAAGCAGTTCGGTTTTAGGAAAGGTTATTCCACTGAACCTCAACTTGTAGGATTCCAGCAAGATATAGCAGATATCTTGGATTCAGGAGGTCAAATGGACTGTATCGCTATTGACCTGTCTAAAGCATTTGATAGGGTGGATCATGGGAGACTACTGGCAAAAATGAGTGCAATTGGTCTAGACAAAAGAGTGACTAAATGGGTTGCTATATTTCTAGAAAATAGATCTCAGAGAATTAGAGTAGGTGAAGCTTTATCTGACCATGTAATAATTAAGAGGGGAATTCCTCAACGCAGTATAATTGGACCTTTATGATTTCTTATATATATAAATGATATGAGTAAAGAAGTGGAATCAGAAGTAAGGCTTTTTGCAGATGATGTTATTCTCTATAGAGTAATAAATAAGTTACAAGATTGTGAGCAACTGCAACGTGACCTCGATAATGTTGTGAGATGGACAGAAGGCAATGGTATGTTGATAAACGGGGTTAAAAGTCAGGTTGTAAGTTTCACAAATAGAAAAAGTCCTCTCAGTTTTAATTACTGCGTTGATGGGGTGAAAGTTCCTTTTGGGGATCATTGTAAGTATCTACGTGTTAATATAAGGAAAGATCTTCATTGGGGTAATCACATAAATGGGATTGTAAATAAAGGGTACAGATCTCTGCACATGATTATGAGGGTGTTTAGGGGTTGTAGTAAGGATGTAAAGGAGAGGGCATATAAGTCTCTGGTAAGACCCCAACTAGAGTATGGCTCCAGTGTATGGGACCCTCACCAGGATTACCTGATTCAAGAACTGGAAAAAATCCAAAGAAAAGCAGCTCGATTTGTTCTGGGTGATTTCCGACAAAAGAGTAGCGTTACAAAAATGTTGCAAAGTTTGTGCTGGGAAGAATTGGGAGAAAGACGAAGAGCTGCTCGACTAAGTGGTATGTTCCCAGCTGTCAGCGGAGAGATTGCGTGGAATGACATTGGTAGACGAATAAGTTTGAGTGGCGTTTATAAAAGTAGGCAGGATCACAATATGAAGATAAAGTTGGAATTCAAGAGGACAAACTGGGGCAAATATTCATTTATAGGAAGGGGAGGTCGGATTGGAATAACTTACCACGGGAGATGTTCAATAAATTTCCAATTTCTTTGAAATCATTTAGGAAAAGGCTAGGAAAACAACAGATAGGGAATCTGCCACCTGGGCGACTGCCCTAAATGCAGATCAGTATTGATTGAATTTGGAATTTTAAGAGGACAAATTGAGGCAAATATTCGTTTATAGGAAGAGGATTAAGAAATTGAAATAATTTACTAAGAGAAATGATAAATTTTCAAATTCTTTGCAATTATTTAAGTAAAGACTGTTCGGCTCCATGGCTAAGTGGTTAGCGTGCTAGCGTTTGGTCACAGGGATCCCGGGTTCGATTCGCGGCAGGGTCGTAAATTTTAACCATAATTGGTTAATTACCCTGGCACGGGGACTGGGTGTATCTGCCGTCTTCATCCTCATCTCGACGCGCAGGTCGCCTACGGAAGTCAGATCAAAAGACCAGCACCAGGCCTCTCCAGAGGCCACACGGCATTTGAATTTTTAAAAAAGACTATGAAAAAACTGATAGGGAATCTACCACCTGGGCGACTGCCCTAACTGATTGATTGATTGATTGATTGATTGATTGATTGATTGATTGATTGATTGATTGATTGATTGATTGATTGATTGATTGATTGAAGCAATGACAGACTCGGCGTCGTCTGTGAGCTTCAACCAAAGGTCCTGTAATGAGTAGCCTATGTTTAGCAGTCTGTCTGTCATGTCATTGGCTGTTGCGACGTAATAATAGTAAATAATCTTTCTTTCTTAATCCGGTTACCCTCCAGGGTTGGTTTTCCCCTCGTACTCAGAGAGGGATGCCTCAAGGGCAGTGTCCTGGAGCGTGAGATTTTGGGTCGTGGGATACAATTAAGGAAGATGGCCAGTACCTCGCCCAGGCGGCCTCACCCTCTGTACTGAACAGGGACCTTTGGGGAGGTGAGGGGTGGGGAGGGTGTATGGGAAGATCGGAAGGGGTAGACAAGGAAGAACGAAGGAAGCGGCCGTGGCCTTAAGTTAGGTACCACGCTGGTGTTTGCCTGGAGGAGAATTGGGAAACCACGGAAAACCACTTCCTGGGGACGCTGTTGTGTAGATTTGTTTTGAATCTCAACGTTCTTTAATAACAATTATACTTCATCTAGATCTACTTTTTAATTGACGTTTCTTCTCAGTTTTAATTACTGAGTTGAAGGGGTGAAATTCTTTACGGGCATCACTGTAAGTACCTAGGTGTTAATATACGGAAAGATATTCATTGGGGTAATCACATAAATGGGATTGTAAATATAGGGTACATATCGCTGTTAATGTGCATGGTTATGAAGGTGTTTAGGGGTTGTAGTAAGAATGTAAAGGAGAGGCTATACAAGTCTCTAGTAAGACCCCAACCAGAGTAAGGTTCCAGTGCATGGGACCCTCACCAGGAATACTTGATTCAAGAACTTGAAAAAATCGAAAGAAAAGCAGCTCGATTTTTTCTGGGCGATTTGCGACAAAAGAGTAGCATTACAAAATGTTGCAAAGTTTGGGCTGGGAAGACTTGGGAGAAAGGAGGCGAGCTGCTCGACTAAGTTGTATGTTCCGAGGTGTCAGTGGAGAGATGGCGTGAAATGCCATTAGGAGACGAATAAGTTTGAGTGGTGTCTTTAAAAGTAGGAAATATCAAAATATGAAGATAAAGTTGGAATTCAAGAGGATTAATTGTGGCAAATATTCGTTTATAGGAAGGGGAGTTAGGGACTGGAATAACGTGTTAGGGACTGGAATAACTTATCGAGGGAGATGTTCAATACATCTCCAATTTCTTTGAAATCATTTGAGAAAAGGCTAAGAAAACAACAGATGGGGAATCTGGCACCTGGGGGACTGCCCTAAATGTAGATCAGTATTGATTGATTGATTGATTGATTGATTGATTGATTGATTGATTGATTGATTGATTGATTGATTCGATACACGTTGCCAAGTTTAAGACAGGTGACGATCAACTTTGTTTCTTCGCAGCAGGAGCATCGGGAACAAGAGGAGTTCGAGGTCTGTCGTCGGAGTTAAAACTCACTCTGAAGCTTACGCGAAAAATACACTTTCATACACGCACACCAACACCTTCACTCAAAATAAGAAAACTACGTTAAGCTTCAAAAGAAGCTCCCCAATATAAGAAGAAAACAATTTGCTCAAGTCACACCGACACAGTTAGGTCTTATACAAGGTACGTAGAATACAAGGTAGGGATCACGAGAGAGGTGCGCAGTAGCAAGCAGAGCTGTGACGTCACGCAGGACCCTCGCGTTGAATCTGCTCTGAATGAGGTAGAGGTAGTTCGAATAAGAATCGCTGTACACGCAGAAGCTAGGTGCTAATTATACACGATAGTAACATATCTGTGGTGTATAAGAAACCGTGTGTGTTTATTTTATGTGATAAAACGTAAAAAGCAGTAATAGGGTACACTTTTCAATATGCTTTGTCATGCCATCGCAGGCTGCACAAATCATAACAGGCACGCGAAGGAACGAAACATACACTTTCATGTATTCCCTAAAGCCACTGACCTAAATGAATGGTGACAGAAGTAATCAAGACATTAGTGAAACCTATCTTTCTCAGCTTCGAGGGTTCGGAAGGCTTTATGACCATCCTCTTCCGACAGCCGTGACGCGAAAGGTGAGATCATTGCTTCTTAGCCTCAATGCTTCCGAGGCTATAAGAAATTCCATCTGTTCTTCGAAAGATTATGAAACATTACGCCCAAATATGTTACATGCTACTGATGAACTCGATCAAAACTCGGATATCGTGTGCCAGTCTAAGGCCAGCGTTGAGCCCACAACATCCTATTATTTACCGGAGGATAAGCAAGGGTTCGTTAAAGCCCTTGAAGAGCTAGTAAAACAGCTCGAGGACAGTCGCGAAACCAAGGATCGTGATGAGGTGCTTGAAAACTTCACAGGCTATATTGTAGCTTTTAGGGTAAAGAAGAAGAACCTCGATATAGAAAACAATTACGGAGAGAAAACAGGTCAAACTACAAGGGGTGGAAATTAGATTTCAAAAAGAGGTCCATTTTTTTTTTTTTGCAAGATGCTTTACGTCGCACCGACAAAGATAGGTCTTATGGCGACGATTGGACAGGAAAGGGCTAGGAGTGGGAAGGAAGCGTCCGTGGCCTTAATTAAGGTACAGCCCCAGCATTTGCTTGGTGTGAAAATGGGGAAACCACGGAAAACCATCTTCAGGGCTGCCGACAGTGGGGTTCGAACCCACTATCTCCCGAATACTGAATACTGGCCGCACTTAAGCGACTGCAGTTATCAAGCTCGGTAGTTTCAATTTTACCACGGAAAAGAACTGAAAGAGGGTTCTAACATCATCACAAACCTTACGGATATCCTGAAGAAGGAATTCCCCGAAATTTATGAGTTTGCAAGTTGCTTCGTGAGAAGCCGTTCTTTTATTCGAATGGATGCTTTAAACAAAAGTAAGACATTCAAGAGACCGGCTTTCAGTTAATAAAATACCGATATAGAAAGAAGAAAAGCAAAGAAATTCCATTGATGCTAGGGATAAGTTTGTTTGATATTCTTTTTTTTTTTATATCAGCATTACACTTTGTGTATAAAGTACCTGTTATTCTTTTTATGAAAGGCATTTTATTATGTTTTATATGAAACCAGTGCTAAGAATGTTAATATGCAGGTCCATTCATTTATATGGCCTATCTAATGTTAACGTGGAATTTGTCAGTGCCTGGCACTTGGAGGAGAACATTTACTGTACTGCTTGTGTTGTGGACAGTTTCCTAACATTTGCTGTTTGTGTTGTTGACAGTGTACATAGTTTCCCAATATTGCTTGTAACAACGGACATATTTCTTGCAGTCATCAAGCTTTAATGTTCGCGTCTGTAACTGTAACAATTAGATCCCCTTGTTATTGTTATCATAGATGTTGAGAACATGAACATATGGAATGGTCATTCCACTGCGATCACAGTCTTAGCATTGTTACAACCTTCAATACTTCAGAAACGCAGCTGGATTCACACTGTATTTGATCTACTATTATTACTCTACTGCAATAGTGAAGTGCAATGCCTTTTGTGAGGTGATGAAATGAAATGTCGTATGGCTTTTAGTGCCGGGATATCCCAGGACGGTACCCGTAGGTGACCTGCGCGTCGTGATGAGGATGAAATGATGATGAAGACAGCACACACACCCAGCCCCCGTGCCATTGGAATTAACCAATTAAGGTTAAAATCCCCGACCCGGCCGGGATTCGAACCCGGGACCCTCTGAACCGAAGGCCAGTACGCTGACCGTTCAGCCAACGAGTCGGACTGTGAGGTGATGTTAAAATATCAATGAAGTTCTCTTATCTCTAACTTGTGGCTAAAACAGAATAGCTTACAGCTGTGTATTAGCCTACCTCTTGCAGAACACAAGGCGCTGAGGGTTCACGTGACGTCATCGACGGCCAAGCGTGGTGGGGAGACCTGCGCGTGATCCCTACCTCTTACTCAAACTACCTTGGGTCTTATAGCGACGATGGACAGGAAAGGGTTATGAGTGGGAAGGAAGCAGCCGTGGCCTTAATTAAGGTACAACCCCAGCATTTGCCTGGTGTGAAAATGGGAAACCACGGAAAATCATCTTCAGGGCTGCTGACAGTGTGGCTCGAACCCACTATCTCCCGAATACTGGACACTGGTCGCACTTAAGCGACTGCAGCTATCGAACTCAGTAAGAAGAAACAACCATACAACAATGAACTAACCTAAAAAGTTTCAATAACCTTACTAAAACGCTTATAAAATATATAACGGTAAACGTAAGAAGACCCTGACCACTACACTATTTACTAGGCCTACGTATCACGAAGACATTTAAATAAATAATTGTTAACCAAGTGGTAACAAAATATTAGAAATAATTCACACCGAAGCGTAATCCACAATCAAAGCTGATGCGCCCAAAGCTGGCACACATAAACAGAGCCACGTGCTGTAAGCAAATACAGTAGAGACAATACGCGACACTTACGGATTTAGTCTTGTTAAAATGGGAGACAATTCGACGGTGGCGCTCCTAGTGACTTGACCTGAAAAGTCGCGCTAAATTCAAATATCAGTGGAAATGCATATTCGAAAGTGGATAAATAAATTACGCCTAGAAAGAAAGTATTATTGGGATATTAACTTCGAAGTTGCTAAAGCAATTCTGGATAAATGAATGAAGAATTATATAAAAGGTTATTATTTAAAGAAGACTGAAATTAGGCATATAAACAAGATGTGAAATGGACTGCTGTAAAATGGGTTGATCTTTCTGTTTTGCTTTAGCATTCCTGCCTGTACTTTTACGGTTAGATTTGTGTTTTTTCTCATTTAAAAACATTTTGTCATCACATTAAGACACTTGTCAATAAAAATATCGGCACATTCCTTACGCACATGATGCAATGAATTAACATTTAAAAGCTGGACAATTTTCCTCTTAACATGAAGTCTACTAACAGAAAGAAAATCTATAAAATCATCATCATCATCATCATCTGTTTACCCTCCAGGTTCGGTTTTTCCCTCGGACTTAGCGAGGGATCCCACCTCTACCGCCTCAAGGGCAGTGTCCTGGAGCTTCAGACTCTTGGTCGGGGATACAACTGGGGAGTGTGACCAGTACCTCGCCCAGGCGGCCTCACCTGCTATGCTGAACAGGGGCCTTGTGGAGGGATGGGAAGATTGGAAGGGATAGGCAAGGAAGAGGGAAGGAAGCGGCCGTGGCCTTAAGTTAGGTACCATCCCGGCATTCGCCTGGAGGAGAAGTGGGAAACCACGGAAAACCACTTCCAGGATGGCTGAGGTGGGAATCGAACCCACCTCTACTCAGTTGACCTCCCGAGGCTGAGTGGACCCCGTTCCAGCCCTCGTACCACTTTTCAAATTTCGTGGCAGAGCCGGGAATCGAACCCGGGCCTCCGGGGGTGGCAGCTAATCACGCTAACCACTACACCACAGAGGCGGACAAATCTATAAAATTCCGGCTTTAATCTGAGAAGAGGGATAAAAGAAAGAAAAGTATGAAAATGTTGTCGATAGTGAAGCTTTGGAGAATATTTACGTACAATTAGAGTAAAAATGTAACATACGGTACCCTTGGCTGTATAGTCGAGGATTTTTAAAGTCCCTGGCCTGGAAATGATCTGAACAGATCTTATAATTCTTATATAAGCGTAATGTCCCTTCTTTCTTTTACACCTTATCCAAATCACTTCTGTGACATTTCAAAACCTACAGATTACACCTACAACACATCGGTATGGAAGGTTAACTGCTGCACTAAACAATAAAATATGCGTGTTATATTTTAAGCCAGTTAAAATATGGGTCGAGCAGGTCAGAAGATTATGAAGTACTGTAAAAATCTCTTTGTCACTGGAAGAATATATATGCAAACACAATAGTACTTACATTTTCTTGTCACGAGGGAGGCGAAAGAAAGACCGCGCTTTCTTCTCTACTTCATAGTTAGTGCAGCCAAACACAGCACATACCTTTCCCCTCATGTTGAGAGGAAATATCAAGGAATGGAACACGCTACTATTTAATTAAGTCAACTCACTAAAAACGCATAAATAACACCAAAAACTTCACACACAAATGCACGTGCTCTTCTGACAGAATCAGCAGTTCTCAGGTCTACCCGCTAGAGAGAGCTCTAATAGCTGTCCCTCGATATCTCGCTGAGTGTCGCGTATTGTCTCTACTGTATTTGCTGTAAGCAAGAGCATAATCGGCAACACGTGGTCGGTCCGAGCCAATAGGATTGCTTCGTTTTACAACATGGCGTCAAACGTCAAGTAAAAAGTAGATCTGGATGAAGGATGAACTTTAAAAGCAGTAATCTGACTGTAGATGGCTCTGTCTGAATCAGAAACCGAAGTCTCCTTCATAAAAAGGATCCTGTCGGTTGGCAACACTGTTATTTTGTGATAACAGCGGCACTATAGGAAGCTGCCCGCTACACTATAATACTCTCTGTGGCTATCGCTTGAAGCCAACGGCCACGCCCCCATGGTTACCAAAACATGGCAATTCTTACGTTGTGGATATATACAATCTCAGATATTTTCTCAGGAGTAGGGAAACTTCGAATCGCTCAATTAAGTAAAATCGTTTTCAAAATAACACGACGATTAACTGTAACAAAATTTTCTGGCAAACGGACGTACTAATGCTTGTTTACTGAGCTCTAAGGAAGCGTTTCTCATGACCCGGCAGCCTTAAATCTACCCTCTACTATCGGTACTATAAACCGAGTATCTTAAAAACAGGAGATCCAAATCTTCACCAGATATCGGTAAAGATAAGGAGAAGGCTATTAATAAGGGCATGCCGCTATCTGAATGCTTTAGGGAAATGCGCAATAAATTACCAAACTGGGCATAGCAACATTGCTTACTACATACTTACTTACTTTGTAGTGGTGGTGGTGGTGGTGGTGGTGGTGGTGGTGGTGGTGATTATTGTTTTAATAGGACGTACAACCATCAAGTAAACCATCCTCTAACACTAAGTGGAAACAATTCAGGACTCAGCTAAGGGCCCCTGGACGCCAACCCACAATCCGAAGTTAAGAGCCCCTTAGGCCCCCTTAATCGCCTTTTACGACACGTGGTGGTGATTATTGCTTTAAGACGGAGCACAGCAAGGCAACCATCTTCTATTAACACGATCACTATCATTATCAGCCATATTGAATCGTTTTTGAAAAGTGTCCTCTTTAAGTCCGTCCCAGATGGAGGGACCTCATGAAAACCTACCTGTTAACACTAATCAGAAAGAAATGATGATATCGGCCAAAGAAAGATAAGGGCCATGTAGGGTGAGAAAATGAAAGACTCCCTAGCACTCGAATCCTCTTTTAGCCTCGGGGTCGGAAAAGAACAAGAGTTGACCATCGAGGTCTTACATGAGATTAAAATTAGCCTGGCACAAGTAAGAGGAAGCAATGCCAGGATTCAGCTAAGGGCACCGTGGTTCCCAACCCATGCTCCCAAATTTAGAGCTCCTGTGGCCTCTTTCAGTCGCCTGTTACGAAAAGCAGGGTATATCGTAGGTGTTGTTCTACTACCTCTACCTCCACAGGGACTTGTACGACAGGCAGGGGATACCGTGGGCCTTATTCTACGTCCTCAACCATAGGGGATAGATATTTTAGAGGTGGTGGTAGTGATTATTGTTTTAAGAGAAAGTACAACCATCCTCGAATAACACTAATTAGGAGAAAACATTGGAAAGGCTCCGACACTTCGAAAAATGAAGGTATCGGCCAAAGGAAGACAAGGACCACGAAGGGCGTGAAAATGAAAAACTCCCTAGGCCTCGAGTGCTCTAATTCTCTAGGCACGAAGGGAATGCTTCAAAAATAGTACGGTAGGTACTGCATTCTCCTTCAAAACAAATTTCTTCATGGACCGGTCAGACAATTCCGGTTTGAAATGTGCTGAACATATTCTGGCGTAAGGATAAAGTATCCAATTTTCCCTTCTAATGGCCTTAATCCACTTTGCTCTCCTGTCTTCATGAACAGGAAACCCCAGGAAAAAATTGACGATAAACAACAAGTCTAACAAAAATTCTTACGAAAAGTGAACGGTGCTTCTGAGACTCCGAAATACTAGCACAATAACAATGGAAGTAATATAATATAGGCTACTGTACTACATATTACAAGCCATACTTAGAATCTTACGTGTGAAATGTTATTCCAGGAATATTTTTAGATTTCCGATTCGTGCAAGCCTCCGTGGCTCAGACGGCAGCGCGTCGGCCTCTCACCGCTGGATACCGTGGTTCAAATCCCGATCACTCCATGTGAGATTTGTGCCTGACAATGCGGAGGAGGGACAGGTTTTTCTCCGGGTACTCCGGTTTTCCCTGTCATCTTTCATTCCAGCAACACTTTTCATTCTCATTTCATACCATTTATCAGTCATTAATAATCATCTTGGGAGTGGCGACCCCATTGGAATAATATCCTGTAACTAGTTCATTCATTACATCCCTGACCCGGTCAAGGACTGGAAAAACAGGTTGCAGATTTTCATTTTTCCGATTCGTGCAACCGTATGCTCAACACGACATTGTAAGAGCTACAACATCAACTAACTATTAGTTTTAGCGTGTCGTACAGTGTTTGCATCTGAAATTTCCCGCAATTACAATTTGCATTCACCGTATTCAGTTCAATGAGTTGTGACAGATTCGACTATCAAAAAATAGCATGCCTTCTCGCGCATATTTATAACCACGCCCTCTATGTAGACCACTGTCATTGGGCTTCACTCTCAGAGCTCCAAGGCATCTCTGTATTTATTCTTTCCTTCTTTCTTTCTTAATTTGCTTACCCTCCAGGGTTGGCTTTTCCCTCGGACTCAGCGAAGGATCCCACCTCTACCGCCTCAAGGGCAGTGTCCTGGAGCTTCAGACTCTGGGTCGGGGGATACAACTGGGGAGGATGACCAGTACCTCGCCCAGGAGGTCTCACCAGGGAAGATTGGGAAGGGATAGACAAGGAAGAGGGAAGGAAGCGGCCGTGGCCCTAAGTTAGGTACCATCCCGGCATTTACCTGGAGGAGAAGTGGTAAACCACGGAAAACCACTTCCAGGATGGCTGAGGTGGGAATCGAACCCAACTCTACTCAGTTGACCCCCCGAGGCTGAGTGAACCACGTTCCAGCCTTCGTACCACTTTTCAAATTTCGTGGCAGAGCCGGGAATCGAACCTGGACCTCCGGGGGTGGCAGCTAATCATGCTAACCACTACACCACAGAGGCGGACTCTGTATTCTTTACTCCCTGAATATAGCGCCTAGTGGACTTCATTTGTCGTGGACTTCATTGAAAAATTCAGAAAGCAATCTCACTTGGAAAAATACGTACAATTGCAGAGATATGCCCCAACATAAGAAACAATGAAGAAAATTAGGGAGAAAGACGGTATAAAAACAAAATCTACTGCAGAAAAGTGGTTTGAATTGTACTGCAATGTTGGAGAGAGTGAATTCTTAATTTTAAGGAATCTCGTGGAGTTCACTCGTGACCTGGCAGAAATGCAATTACGAAAGGGTGTTTGTTTCCCAGCTGAACTCCTTATGAACAAATGAAATCTGTAGAAACTGTGAGAGCTATGCTGATTGTTAAAACCTTTTCTCAATATGGACTGTGTGGCATTTCATAAATTTGTATTAATAATTTCTTTACTGAAAAATTACATCCATCTGGGTACTATCTGTGCATTCATAGGGTAAGATTAATGCTTTCTTTCCGTTTAAAGGTTTATGTATCGGTTCATTCAAACTGAAAGTGTTTTCAATACGTATACACACCGGAACTTAAAGACGTTTGTTATGGTGGCAACGTTGCTTCAGTGGTGCATATCACTGAACTCTTTTTCTTATTATTCAGTAGGCCGTAATCATGTGAGCGGCAGCAGTCGCAAGCGAGACCTCAGACTTGTCCTTGGTGAGAGTGTCTCACTCGCCGCTTGGAACGCTAGTAGTGGCGAGCGCGTTAGCTGTATGCAGGTCAGCAAGCTGTTATCGAGCGTTGTGAGCTTCTGTTCTATCCTCTTTGGTTGTGAATGAGGTTCTTACTTCTTGTTGTAATATGGATAGAACTAAGTGAAAATACGTTGTGTAGTGCAAGTGAAGTGTTTTAACACACGAAGACTCTGTCAGCCTCGAGAGATCTACATGGAAAAATACAAGAGGTAAGATATTATTTGTGTTACAGTAACTTACCTCAAGTTGAGACTTCAACATCCTGAAGTGGGACAAAAATCTCATTCGTTAGTGTGATGCAAGGTTCTTGGAACCAGCTGTTGTTTCTTGTCAAAACATCCTTATCTATTACAGAGAGGAAGTTAAAAAAAACGTGATTTTCTTTGAAAAGGCTGGTTTTAAGACCACTCTTACGTAATATAAAGTTTTTATATATTCCTATTTATTTACCGCAAATCATACAGATTTTATCGATGGTCTAGTGGAAAAAAAAGGCAAGTCCCTTGTATATTAGATGCTTCACAGATTCATTAAGTTAATATTCACAGCAATTACATTATTATGTAGTTGGTCTTCCGTCAATTTTCCTATTCGCTGATGGAAGGCAAGGTTGTACCCAGGGTTGGTGGGAGGGGTTACAGATGTAACACCTGTAGGGAGAAAGACTGTATAAAAACAAAATCTAATGCAGAAAAGTGGTTTGAATATTGTACAACAATGTTGGAGAGAATGAATTCTTAAATTTAAGGAATGTTGTGGAGTTCATTCGTGACCTGGCAGAAATGCAATTACGAAAGGGTAAAACCCCCCACCCCCCGCGAAAAGAAACTTGACCACCTCAGCCCCGCCCCCCCCCCCCCCCCCGAAAAAAAAAACCTTGACAACTTTAAACAGGGTTTTCGAAATTTAACCTATAATTACTTCGCCGTCGTTCAAAGTTTCTCTATTAAGGTAGTTAACATTTTTATTGAAAACATTTTGGTTAGGTATGTGGACTGTTGGTTTTTAACAAATCATGCACCATAATTCAGTTAGACTAAGTCTATTAATGTCTACCTTTCTTTTTGCTTGGTCATTTCATTAGCGTCGTGTAAATACAAGGGTGGATGTTGGCATATTTATAATGTTTTGCTTGTTTCAAGATAAAATTTGCCCATAAGAAATAAAGACGATTTGTTATATTTGAAACCGAATGGCAGAGGTTTTATGGTACATATAAATGCACACATAAAATAAGCTGATATTCTTGACATACATAATTGCATTTTTTATTATTTGGTATAGAACAACAGATAATGCTGTAGGTATATTGATATTCATATGGGTACAACAATGCAAATAAATTAATTTCATTTGCCGCCGTAAATCTTTGCAATGCATTGTTGTTGACAAGACATTTAGTATGTTTACATGCATTGATCCGAGTACACTTATACCGTATTGAAAACACCAAGTAAACGGGGACTCAGTTCGGATTGAGTCTCAAGGTCGATACGGTAAAATCTGGGATCGTATCGTACTCGGTTCGAATTCAGTTCTATGTAAACGCGGATCGCACTGAGATCGTATTAAAAAGACTGCACACACTCTCCATATTTGTTCTGACGAAATCATCATCAAAGTTATGTCGCAATAACAAATAGGCCATAATAAGCCAGTAAATATACTTACATATTTACCTGTTTAAATGATCAGCAACTGCAATCATGTTATAAGACGGCCAGCCCTGCGATTAACAAAATCACTATAACCTTCTGTTGGGGGTGAAATTGGAATTGCGTTCCATCTATTGAACCGATTACCGGTACATTTGGAATACCACACATACTTTTAAAACTGAAAGTTGTCTCCCGGGCTTCTACTGCATTTGGCGTTTTTAAATTCTAAAAGGTGATATCGATTTTACTACATTTTGCATCGTCCGTATACGTCGATGTTGCCTGGCGGATTCAATACGATAATCAAATAGCCTACTTACCAAATGTAAACGGGGATTGTATTCAATACGGTAAGTGTACTCAAATCGATCTCAAATCACCATGTAAACGTACTAATTATTAACATCAAAACAAATTTAGGACTGCCATCAACTGTATCACGACTGGAGGAAAGAGGAATTATTTTGCCCTGCTTTTCTTTTTCTACTGCTTTTCCGACATTTGTGGGGTCGCGGGTGCAAACTGTGCCGCACATGTGGATTTGGCCATGTTTTACGGCCGGATATCCTTCCTGGCGCCAACCCTATATGGAGGGATATAATCACTCCCTCGTGTTTCTGCGGTGTTTGGTAGTGTAGTATGTTGTATGAATATGAAGACGAATTGGTTGGGGCAAACACAAACACCCAGTCCCCGGGTCAGAAGAATTAATCAGACGTGATTAAAATCCCCGACCCTGCCGGGAATCGAACCCGGGACCCTCTGAACCGAAGGCCTCAACGCTGATCATTCAGCCAATGAGTCGTTTTGTCCACTACTTTTGATGTCTGTAAACTGGCTGTGACGGAAATTACACCAGGGGAAGTAGGAATAGGTAAAATAGCTTCCAAGAAATCCAGGGCTGGAATTTCTACGTGAAGTTGGTAGTATTCTGAAAGATGAAAATTATCGCGACATTTCTGGTTTTTCAGCTTTAGAGATCACTGCAATGAAGTTTGCTCCTGTAACTTCGTGTGAAGTAGAAAAACATTCTCAAAATCGAATCAAGAAGACGGGCTGACAGCCGTACAAGCGGCTCTTTGGCCGAGTGAAACGGAGAAATGTTTGAGATGAAATCAAACATTCTCACGGATAAAAGAAAATTTCTGTTGCCTGACTGCCAGTTAACATTAATAGCTATAGTGTGAATATAAATAACAATAATAAACGTTATTGCAGTATATATGTATTTACTTGAGTTAAGTGTTATAGGATGTATATTTTTAACAGATTTCTGATAGTTAAATTTATTTATTTAATTCCCTTTACACATCAGGGTTAGTTTTCCCCTCAGACTCAGGGAGGGATCCCACCTCTACCGTCTCTAAGATAGTCCTAGAATGTGAAACATTTGGTCGGAGTTAAATTGGGGGAGGAGGACCAGTACCTCTCCCAGGTGGCCTCACGTGGTATGTTGCACAAGGACCTTGTGAGGGATGGGAGGATTGAAAGGGATAAGCAAGGACTACAGTTTAAATGAGCTAAATAATAATTAGTTATTTAAATATTCACCCTTTATTACCATATTTTTTGTATAAGAGCAAAAGTAATTATTTCCCATTTTAAAAAGTACATATTAAGGTGTGTATTCATACTAAGATCTCAAGAGGTATGGACATATTATCCTATACAACTCTTCTTAGGCGATCCACACGGCCAGCCATGCCATGTGAATTTATTGGAATATCTCTGAGGATCTTTAATGCAGTGGTTTCCCGTTGCCTTCTGCATCCCAATGCCGTTGACCAAATTGGTTAGCCGCCCGCATATAAAATATAATTTTTATATGCAGTCGTTACCCCCCTCTCTACTGTGATAATCGGTCCCTTCATTCGTTAGCCGTCTGCATATAAAATATAATTTTTATATGCAGTCGTTGCCCCCTCTCTACCGTGGGGAGGCGAATGTCAGGATTTCACCGTCATTGAAACAAGGACCAAATAGCATTTCCTTGTTTCTCTGGTTCTTTAGATAGGATCCTATACAACACCATGTCGAAAAGCAACATTAGGCAGGTAGTTACGGCAAAAAATAAAAATAATAAAAATTAAAGAATCATCTGTTCTCTGTGGTATAGTGGTTAGTGTGATTAGCTGCCGCCCCCTGAGGCCCGGGTTCGATTCCTGGCTCTGCCACGATATTTGAGAAGTGGTACGAGGAGTGGAGTGGGGTCCACTCAGCCCCGGGAGGTCAGCTGAGTAGAGGGGGGTTGATTCTCACCTCAGCCATCCTGGAAGTGGTTTTCCGCGGTTTCCCACTTCTCCTCCAGGCAAATGCCGGGATGGTACCTAACTTAAGGTCACGGCCGCTTCCTTCCCTGTTCGTTGTTTTATCTCTTCAAACCTTCCCAGAATAAAATATCCATACCTCTTGAGATTTTAGTATGAATACACACGCTAATAAGTATTTTTAATGGGAAAGAATTATACTTTTGCTCCTATACAAAATATATTGGTAAGAAATGAATATTTAAATTAATCAATATTATTATTTAACAGATTTCAATCCTTCCATGCCCCACAAGGTTCTTGTTCAACATAGCACGTGAGACCGCCTGGGTGAGGTACTGGTCCTGCTCCCCATTTGTATCATCCCTCGACCAAATGTCACCCGCTCCGGAACACTGCCCTTGAGCCGGTAGAGATGGGATCCCTCGCTGAGTCCGAGGGAAAAGCCAAGCCTGGACAGTAAACTGATTTAGCATTCTTTACCCAGTAATACATTTTTAGTAAACATATTGTCGGACTCGTTGGCTGAACGGTCAGCGTACTGGCCTTCGGTTCAGAGGGTCCCGGGTTCGATTCCCGGCCGGGTCGGGGATTTTAACCTTAATTGGTTAATTCCAATGGCACGGGGGCTGGGTGTATGGGTTGTTTTCATTTCATCCTCGGCATGACGCTCAGGTCGCCTACGGGTGTCAAATATAAAGACCTGCACCTGGCGAGCCGAACCCGTTCTGGGATATCCCAGCACTAAAAGCCATACGCCATTTCATTTTCAGTAAACATATTTATGTTGGGCTGAGTAGTTCAGGCAGTAGAGCTCTGGCCTTCTGAGCCCAACCTGGCATAGTTCCGTTGTATATCAAGGTGTTCGAATATCCTGGGGATATAATTCCAGCACCTCAGCTTTTTCGGTAACCAGAACTATATACAGTAGTTAGTGGGACAGAACCGATAACACTTTCCCCCCCCCCCCCCGTCTACGATTTGCTTTTACGTCGCACCGACACAGATAGCTCTTATGGCGACGATGGGATAGGAAAGGGGTAGTAGTGGGAAGGAAGCGGCCGTGGCCTTAATTATCTTACAGCCCCCCCTGCATTTGTCTGGTGTCAAAATGCGAAACCACGGAAAACCATGTTCACCCACTATACCCGAATTTAAGCTCACAGCTGCGCGACCCTTACCGCACGACCAACTCACTCGGTCATTATTTTATTGCCGAAGACAAGATTTTCATTACTGTGCCGTGTGTGTGCATCTTGCTTTTGTGCAAATTATCTGTTGACATACCGCACAAGACGAATAAATACAATTTTCCCACTGCTTCACTGGGTGAAACTGAATCCTTCCCGGCGTTCATTGAGCTTGTTATGTAAGTAGGTTGATGCAGTAAAACGCGTGTCAGTTGACCACCTTTTGTTCCGTTCAGAACTGGTCAACATATTTTTCAATAATAATAATAATAACAACAATGCCACGGCTAAATGGTTAGCGTGCTGGCCTTTGGTTCACGGCGGGGTCAAGCATTTTAACCTTCATTGGTTAGTTCCTATGTTTCGGGGACTGAGAATTTGTGTCGTGTTCATCGTTAGAATTCATCTTATTTGGGGACTGGGCATTAGTGCCGTGTTCATCATTAGAATTAATCTTATTTGGCGGCCGGGCATTACTGCCGTGTTCATCACTATAATTCATCTTCGGAGGCTGGTCATTAGTGCCGTGTTCATCATTAGAATTTTATTCGGGGACTGGGCATTAGTGCCGTGTTCATCATTAGAATTCATCTTAATATGAGTTAGACGCGTAGGTGTCCTATATGGCGCCAACACTATGTCCGCCTGTGTGATTTAATGGTGATTAGCTGCCCCCACCCCACCCTCTGCGGTACGAGGACTGGAACGGGGTCCACCAGTGTCGCCAACTGTACATCCTAAAATATCGCTAAATTCATTGATGAAAGTCTCTAAAAATAGCCAAATTTTTGTCAAAGTCGCCAAGAAAAGTCGCTAACATAAAATTACCAGTAAACATGAATAAAATGGAAATACCTATGCAGAAAAATTATTCCGTCTTCATCGTCTTCCATTTCCTCCTCAGCAAACGATGTAGCCTGTGAAGTGGAAGGTTGCTGAGCTGTTGATGGAACAGGTAATAGTTCAGCCGTTCCTATCTTCCTGACGAGCTTCTCTGGGATTTCGTAGCAATGGCAGGTTTTTCCTAGGCACTTAAGCGCATTCCTGATTTGCAAAATGGATGCTGCTGTTTCGACTTTCATTCTGTTTCACACTTTAGATTTCACAATACCAAGTGTACTAAAGAGCCTTTCTACTTCGGCATTTGAATGCGGGAGAGCCAAAATTTCCATAACAAAAGTAGCTAGTTCCTTGAAGGGATTTTGTCCTGCCGAATCACTATACTGCAACACCTCTACCCAGAAATCTGTGGTATTTGAAACTTGACTCCACTTTATTGCGTTTAAATTACGCCACTGATTCTCAATGTGATCTATATCTGAAACAATACAACCCATATCTTCCGCTAACTCAAATATTGGGTTTTTGACAGCATTCAGACAGTTTATAATAGAAAGGAGAGCCATTTTTCTTAGGTTTTGAAAATTGTTCGGCAGCCTATTTTTTAGTTCTGTAATTAGATTTTTTGTGAAGTTAATACAGCGGCCCCTAACCACTTCTACCTTTTCTACTGATAGAGTGTCCGCCAGTTTTTCGAACTCATAACCCAGATAGGGTTTGGGGTCCACGTAACTATCAATCTCATTTGATGGAGAAAACAGATCAAATCGAGCAGTTGGGTTAAGGATTTTCCTTCCTAAAAACTGTATAAGATTCATGACATCATCAAGTAAACGAGTGGGGTCTGCATTTTCAGATTCAAATACTTGAATTGCTTTTTGGACCTCATGCAGAATACTTTTTAGATAAGTCATGAACAATCTGTTTGATTAATCAGAGTACATTTGGAATAACATCTCTGATGTATAACACTTTTCTTGTGTCCTTACTATATCGAAGTGTAATTTGAGCTCATCCCACTGTTCAACAATTCGCCGAACAGCAGGTTCAATGGATAACCACCTTGTTTCACAAACTTTTAAAAGTTTGAGAGGCTCTTCACTATTTATTGCATTGTAAATTTGCTTGTAAATGCCCTGTCTCTTGCTGGAATGAGCAAACCAAAGGTAACTTTCACGGACAATGAAGTCAACAATACGTGGCAAAGTGTCCTCCGTAGCATGAGAAACAGCTAGCTGTATGGAATAACACACGCACCTAATCATTTTCAAATGAGGAATATTAAGCTCTTTTTTCATAAGTTCATATACCCCATTGTTCAGCCCAGTGTTCACGGAAGCGTTGTCTACACCTATACCTAATAAATTAGCAGGCTTCATCTGCAGTTGCTGTAAGAGTATTCCTATTGCGTTAACAATAGCTGGTGCTGTGCCATTTGGCAAGTCTACCAAACCTAAAAATCTTGATACGGTACTATCCTTTTCATATTGACGCTGAAGTAACGAATTATGACACCCAACAACTTAGTAACGGATATATCTGTCGCCTCATCTATTATTAAACTGTAACCCTGATCGCCAATATCAGAAACCATGTCCTCAACAAAATATGGTGCTAGTACATGTTTTATTACTTCAGTACATTTTGTTCTGTGTAAACGGAGATCTGCTGCTTTAGAACTATCGCCAAAATTTTTAACACACAGTTCTGACAAGTGATCTACAGTCAACAATGAGCAGTGTTCTGCAATAAACAATGTTTCTTTAAATCATTATATTTAGCATACAGTTCTGTTTTTTTTTTTTTTTTTTTTTTTTTTTTGCTAGGGGCTTTACGTCGCACCGATTCAGATAGGTCTTATGGCGACGAGTTCTGTTTTATAGTAGATGCAGCAGGCTTTGGACTTATCAGAATCTACCGGTCTTAACCATTTAAACTGATGTTCCCAGTCTTTACGGTAGTTTTGTTGATACTTTGGCTTACCCATGGTGTTGAACAAAAAACAAAAACACAGTTCACAAACAAGAAAATATGAAAATGAATATTTGTAATCGCACGTGTAAATTTGCGTAAATACACGTAACAAAGCATGAATGACTTCAAGAATAAACACAGATCACAACATAACTTATTATTGCACTGATAGCTGCGAAGAGATCGATTCATTTTCTTAGCGCGCGCGCCCGAATCACCTCCGTCCGCTGCGTAACTAAGAGACAAAAAATAAAAAATCGAATGACTGACTAATCTACTGCGTTAATACTGTATTAACTCCCAGCGCCTACGCATGATGTCATCCAGCAGATAAGAAGAGGCATTTCCGAATGATGTCATGATGTGATTATAAAATCACATGAAATGATATACAAGGAAGTCCAGATTAAAAAATAACCGGTCAGAAACATTCACGTACTGAACTGCAGTTTATACCGTTAAATTGATAATTTTACTGCTATGAAATTCACCAGTTTTCCCTCTAAAGTGCTTGAATAATCCCCAGAAAAGTCGCTAATCGGAAAAATAAAATTTTGTCGCTAACAAGGTTCCCGAATCCCCTAGATTTAGCGACTTGTCGCTGGAGTTGGCAACACTGGGGTCCACTCAGCCCCCGAAGGTCAGTTGAGTAGAGGGGGTTCGACTCCCACCTCGGCCATCCTCGAAGTGGTTTCCGTCGTTTCCCACTTCTCCAGGTAAATGCCGGGGCGGTACCTTACTTAAGACCACGGCCGCTTCCTCCTCTTCCTTGTCTGTCTCTTCCAATCTTACCATTCCCCACAAGGCCCCTGTTCAGCATAGCAGGTGAGGACGCCTGGGCGAGGTACTGGTCCTCCACCCCAGTTTTATCGCTGACCGTATCTCTCACGTTCCAGCACACTGACATTGAGGTGGTAGAGGTGGGATCCCTCGTTGAGTCCGGCGAAAACCAATCCTGTAGGATAAACGGACTGATTAATTACCTTGTGAAATAAAGGAAATGGCTTTTAGTGCTAGGAGTGTCCTAGGACATGTTCGGCTCGCCAGGTGCAGGTCTTTTGATTTGACATCTGTAGGCGACCTGCGCGTCGTGGTGAGGATGAAATGAAGATGAAGACGTCACATACACCCAGCCCCCGGGCCAGCGGAATTAATCAATGATGGTTAAAATTCCCGACCCTGCCGGGAATCGAACCCGGGACCCATGTGACCAAAGGCCAGCACGCTAACCATTTAGCCATGGAGCCAGACATTAAATAAATAAATAAATGCAGTGTACTGTACTGTGTCATGTCCAGGGACACGAACCTTCATCAAGTAGCAGCACATAAGTAATACATAGTGATTATTTTGGTAACTCAATCCATTGGCCTTGCTGTCGGAGCAGCCATGTGTTGGGGGTGATATAGAATGACAGTTAAAAACAGAGTTGTGTGAGGTCAAGAGGTCTCACGAGGAAGTCGATACGGACAAATCTAAAAAGTCACGTCCTGTCGTCTGGGGATGGCAAGAAAAGGGGGTAGTTTGAAGGATACCATACTTAAAATTAATGGGCGACCCAATTAAGTGAAACGGGACGCAGTGTCATGTTTATGATGACAAGTATTAGAAATGGGGGAGTTATTTTATGAGCATAGGTTTAAGGGCGAGAAGTCAAGTTCATGTTAATAAATATTGCCACGTGCATAGTGTGGGATTTGAGATACATGGGGGAGGTGGTAGCACCAATAGTAAGCCAGTAAGGCTTTATCTGAGAGGAGGGGAGACCCTCATATCATATTGCTAGTCCCTTTAAATACGTATGTAATTGAAGGAACAAGCGTCTTATTGCATTAGTCTTCGCTTTGGGAGCCTTGCCTTCCGCTCACGTTAGAGGGTTGCGATCAATTCTCCAAGCGGTCTCGCTACTTAGAATATTTCTTAGTAGATCAGGTTGAACGGTGGTGCTAACACTTGGTATTCACCATTCATACTTTGATTCTCGACTTAAGCCCGAGTTCTTCTGGGTTTTATCGTAGTTGGCAACTTAAAGCTTGAGGAATCTCTGTGAGATTTCACGATACTCTGTTTTTAACATCGCTTAGCATTTCAGTGGGACTCTAATGCTTTAGAGTCCACTTGCATTTACTTGGAGTAGCCGTTCTGAGGAAGGCTAGTTCCAGTACGTCACAATACGTGACCGACTTCAATTGTACGTGTATATTCTTTGTACATCATCTGTCAATATACGCACATATATAGGAAATCATATGAGTTTCAACTCTTAACAACCAACTTACCTAACGCCTATAAATTACCATCTTATATCCCTTTCGTTTTTAGTACTGTTGTTAGCCATCAGGTGATTCCACTCACCGCTCGGCGTCTCACCTGTTGGCCGGGATACGACAACTGTAAGTCTGGAGTTCTTCTATAATACGCACTGTATTTATGAAATTACAGTACAGTAGGCCTATTTATTTTGAAAAAAATAATATGCGTTTGTTTCCTGATCATATTCGATTTAAGCATCTTCATTAAAAGTCTGTACAATTAATACAATCCTCTTGCAGCATTTATATAGTTTGCATTGAATATCCACAGCCTGTTTCCTGTCATTCGACCGGATCAGGAATGGGATAGAAGTTGTGCCAGCTGTCGAAGCCTCTCGTACTCCTCTGGGGCAGTGATTAATGACTGACAGATGAAATGAAATGCTATTGGAGAGTGTTGCTGGAATGAAAGATGACAGAGAAAACCGGAGTACCCGGAGAACAACCTGTCCCCCCTCAGCTTTGTCCAGCACAAATCTCACATGAAGTGACCGGGATTTGAGCGACAGAACCCAGCGGTGAGAGGTCGGTGCGCTGCCAATTGATCCCCCGAGGCTCTTGTATTATTTGCATTACAATATTTAATTAATTGGCGAGCATATTTCAAGACCTCACTGTTTTGGAACCGGATCATGTACAATTTAAGTAAAGAGTCAACAGAGTGTTGACCCCAGTCAGTCATCTTTCATATTGTGTTACAGAAGAAGTGAATAGCTGGCCAGGCAACAAGTGTGGTGAGTAGTTTTAAAGATGCTGGAATTTGTCCCGATTCTGTTATAAAGGTAGGGTCGGTCGACATATGTTAATAGACTATAATAGCTACAGTACTTTAAACCGGTCCGTGACCTTGGTCGTACTGACCAGCTGGAGTGTGTTCGGGGGGCGGGCGTTTGTTTGTGGTTGCATCGGTGTTCGCGGTTCTACAGAGCCTGATCATTCCGCTAACTCGTCTCAAACTAGGGTTTTTTTTCTAACTCGTGACCGGCTTACCGTCTTCTTTAGTCGGTAGCTGCATATTGTTTTGAAGTATTTCTTTGCGAGTTAATTATCTCGAATTACAATGTGATTTTTGATGACAATAGCCAGTTCTGGGAAGAATTTTTTGAAATGTACCGGGCGATTCTTTTTTGTTTGTGGGATATAAAATCAAGAAGGTATTCAGAACGTAACCTCGGAAACAGTGCCTAGGAATCACTTGTTAAATAGTGCAAAGAAATTTAGCCCAATGCTTATATATATTTAAGTTTGTTGATGGCATCCTTTTGTCGCCAGTACTGTATTACTGTTCCTGATTATTCGAATATTCTATTCTATTCGTGGTACGACGCGGCTTTTCGGAAGGTTTCGCTGCTAGATAACGAGCAAAAGCAGTCATAAAGGCGGTGAACGTGACGAAATACTCCAGTGAACTGCTGGAAGAGATTCCTACGGCTTGGAACGAGTATATTCAGTACGTGTAGTATAGTAATACAGTGCATATACCACGTTTATTAATTAGAAGAATATGCAATGCTTAAACAGGGTTTATTCAATGTATAACTATACAAGTGTTAAACAATTGTATAAGGGTTTTTTTTATTAGTAAGGCTGATATATAGGGCCTAAATTCCGAGCAGAAATGCGTATTTATTAACTTCAGTAACTTTTTCATTTTTTCGCCATATTTTAATTTTAGGTCTCCTTTTTTCTATTTCGCCATTTTCAGCAATTCGTTTTTTCTTTGTTCTGCGTTATTATCTAATCATTCTCATAAATTTACTTAGAGTAATCAACTTTTAATAACTGGGACAACTGAAACATCGAAAGATTCAGTACTGTTTGAAAACTGTGAAATAAATGAACCTTCTACCACACTTACCCGTACTTTTTTTAAAATAATCCACATCCCTAGAGAATGACCACATATCGCTTTTAATCCGGATGGGCTCGCGATGAGAGTGGAAGGTATTATCACTGTAGTAGGTACACATTCTCATTGAAGTCATGTTGTTTAAGTGCTCGAGTACTAACAAACTTACTTGGTTTCGTTTCACGCTGTGCGAGTTTTATTTGTTCGTGTGTGAGTCATTTCAAGTGATGGAATGCAAAGATAAAGAAAGTTTCAGCTGTCCATTGAAGAAAGATATTTCACAATTCGGCGAGTTCTACAGATGGTCAGATTACCTTTCTGAGAAATACAGTGAAGTGGAAGGGGCGGCAAATATGAGATTTATCATTTAACAACATGCTGGTCGTCATAAACGCACAGTATCAGAAATATCAGTGGATTACATAGGACTACAGGTGCTCAGTTATTTTGCTTGTAAGAACTACATTAAAATGGAAAGGACTGAAGTATTATTCTCTCAGGCGCTTCCATTATTATTATTATTATTATTATTATTATTATTATTATTATTATTATTATTATTTGATGACATAAATTTATTTACAAATCCCAAGACCGAGCAAGTGGTGCCGTGGTTTGGGGCACGTAGCAGTCAACTTGTATTCGGGAGATAGTGGGTTCGAACCCCACTGTCGGCAGCCCTGAAGATGGTTTTCCGTGGTTTCCCATTTTCACACCAGGCTGTACCTACATTAAGGTCACGAACGCTTCCTTCCCAGTCCTAACTCTGTCGTATCCTATCGTCGCCATAAGACCTATGAGTGTCGTGCGATGTAAAGCAAAATCTTAGAAAAAATAAAGTACAAAGTTACAATGAACGCATTACACTTGTACTGTCAACAAACTAATTAACATATTTTGTAGACTTTCGTAGTAAAATATAACACACATAATCAGTGAGTAATAAGATTAGGTACACAACTGTCCAAATCGAAAACTATCAGAATGTCTATGTTCATAGCCAAGTCGTCGTGGGGCAAGATGGTGGTATAGCCGCTACACATCAACTTATTCTTAAGATTTTGTTTACACCCCTCGGGAATATAGTTTTACTCAATGCTGTATCAAGGTCTTGTCTCATAAGAGACTGGGCGAGTTGGCCGTGCGGTTAGGGGCGCGCAGTTGAACCTTGCATCCGGGAGATAGTGGCTTCAAATCCCACCGTCGGCAGCCCTGAAGGTGGTTTTCCGTGGTTTCCCATTTTCACACCAGGCTGTACCTACATGAAGGCTTCGGCCACTCCTAGCCCTTTCCTATCCCACTGTTGCCGTAGGACCTATCTGTGTCGGTGCGACGTAAAGCAAACAATAAAAAGAATAGTGTTAAAGAGACTTGGGAGGCGGATTAGAAAAGATCGGTGAAGTACTGAGTGCTGAGTGTGTGGAATGTAGAAATGAAATGGCGTATAGCTTTTAGTGCCGGGAGTGTCCGAGGACATGTTCAGCTCATCAGGTGCAGGTCTTTTGATTTGACGGCCGTTGGCAACCTGCGCGTCGTGATGAGGATGCCATTTTGATAAAGACTGCACATACACCCAGCCCCAGTGCCAGCGGAATTAACCAGTGATGGTTAAAATTCCCGACCCTACCGGGAATCGAACCCTGTGACCAAAGGCCAGCCATGAAGTTGGACGGGGAATGTGGAGAACGTCTTTGACTGGTGGAGCGGGAAGGAACGCGGTGAGAGACGAGTGAGACAAGATGTTCCGGTCGGTAATGCCCAGATTCCGTAGAGGGAACTAAAGTCAGCTGCCTGGCGCCTGATGCGCAGTGGCGACACATTTATTGCCCTAAGCACCTGCTGCATAGACTTCATTACGAGTTAAAGGTAATGTGGATAATGTTCATATTTACTATTTTGGGTAAATATATATTTTCTTTGATATTATGGGGTCATTTTTGAGGATTTTTAGGTCTTATTTTGGCATTCATCGTGTTATCAAAATCCCGCCCCTCATGCTAACAGTCCAGCCAGTCGGGTTCTGAGTTGGGCTATATTTGGCGGACCGTCTCGACTAGGAATGGCCCCCTCAGGCACACGGATGGTTGTGACATCACAATACAAAGAGAGACTGGAAAGGTAACCTTGCTGTGTTGTGGGGAATTCCTGTACAAGACGGCACAAAATGTTCAACAATTAGTGTTGCAGTAGACAAGTTAAACATAGAAGAAAAGTGTATACAATATTATCAAGTTGTGGTCCAGATTAAAGTTAGACAGGCGGGCGGTCAACTTCCATATCGTCGCTTAAGAAACCCAAGTCTATCACTACTACTAAAATGTTTTCAGTCCTGCGCGCGGCTGTGAGCTTGCATCCAGGAGATAGTAGGTTCGAATCCCACTATCGGCAGCCCTGAAAATGGTTTTCCGTGGTTTCCCATTTTCACACCAGGCAAATGCTGGGGCTGTACCTTAAGGCCACGGCCGCTTCCTTCCAACTCCTAGGTCTTTCCTATCCCATCGTCGCCATAAGACCTATCTGTGTCGGTGCGACGTAAAGCCCCTAGCAAAAAAAAAAAAAAAAAAGTTTTCAGTCCTCCCCTACGATGCGCCGGTAAGCCAGACCGTAATAAACGGCGACGGACTGTCACTCCTGAGAGTGTACGATGTGTTACCCTGTTCCACTGTTGCGCCAGAGCCGAGGAGGTCGCAGATCGGCCCTTTAGTGCCATTCGAATGAGGTGTCGATCATCTCGGGGGGTGGTCTGGGTGGTACAACCAGGCCAATCTAGTCGTGTTCAACGGCCTTCTGTGAACCATTCTGTACACACCCGTTGCATTGCCGACACACTTCGTCCCACACGAAGAGCAATTTCCCGGATGGATGCATCACGTTCTCTCATGCCAACAATGCGCCCTCTTTCAAACTCACTCATTTGACGTTACGGTTCTCGCATACGTCTGTGAGGCATCCTGCATGTCTGCTCGAGTCACACTGATCCATTACCTTCGGTTTATAGCGACTACGAGAGCCGCCGCCGGCATATTTTACCAGTCGTGGTGGTGCGCCGAGATATCGATGTGGACCCTGAACCTGAGGGCCTACATGGTTCAAATGCTAATCATTTCTTCAGAACATATTAATGCACATGTCCTGTGAATATGAACTTCCTATCCCTAGTCTTTCAAGGTGTTCTGGTATTCATGACATGCGTGTATATCACGTAGCCAGTTCTTTAGGGACTATATTCGCGTAACGTTCTTTTCATAAACAATATGTCAGATAATACATTTACTATTTAACAAACTAGTTTATTACTGAAATATGTGTTTCCTTTAAGGCCTGAGTGTGCAGTTCCAAAGTTTGTTTTTAAAAGGAGTAGCCTATTATGTGTGTATTTCGAAAAAAAAAAAAAAAACGCCAAGCCCCATGGCACTACAGCCCTTGAAGGACCTTGGCCTACCAAGTGACCGCTGCTCAGCGCAAAGGCCTGCAGATTACGAGGTGTCGTGTGGTCGGCACAACGGATCCTCTCGGCCGTTATTCTTGGTTTTCTAGACCGGGGCTGCTATCTCACCGTCAGATAGCTCCTCAATTCTAATCACGTAGGCTGAGTGGACCTCGAACCAGCCCTCAGGTCCAGGTAAAAATACCTGGCCTGGCCGGGAATCGAACCCGGGGCCTCCGGGTAAGAGGCAGGAACGCTACCCCTACACCACGGGGCTGGCGTCTGTATTCCGAGGCCATTTGAATTACAACAGTACACATGTTCCTTTCTTGACAGTGTATTTTTACAATACAGTGTATATTTCGAGTTGTCGTGCATTTAAAACACAAAAGTCCTGCAGAACTCATGTGGTGATATACAACTTTGTTTGAGGGCAGGCTTTATTTATATAAATATATAAAATAACATGTCCTGACTGACTGGTTCATCATCGCCGAGCCAAAACTACTGGACATAAAAACATGAAATTTTGGGGATACATTTATATTACAGTGTACATGCTCACTGAGGGAGGATTTTCGGATATTCTATTGCTATGGGGTGAAAAGAGGAATGAAATTTTAAAATGAGGATATCTGTATCTCATAGGCCTACACTTAACAGTTTAAAGATGTGAACATTGGTATTTGGAACCTCTTTTAAAAATATTTTTTTTTTTGTTTTCGGAAAATCCAATAAGTGAAAAACGGTTTGAATCCTTTTTATGAGGATACTTATATCTCAAAAACTGAAGACGTTACAAACGTGAAATTGGTACATGGAATCTCCATTACTAATAAAGAAACATGTATTTTTTTTTGTTTTCGAAAAATCTACTTAAGGGGGTGAAGATAAGTGAAAAAGGGGTTGAATTTTTAAAATGAGTAGGTATACACTCAACTCTCGGTTTACCGTAATCGGATCATCCGCGTTGCGGCTTAACCGCGATATCAAAAACGCTAAGAATGCACGAGTGTTAGGAGTTACAGTAATACAGAATTACAAATGGTCGAAACAATATTGCCAGGACGATGCTCTCGTCACCGAAAAACTTATATTGAGAAACTTGAGAAGCAAAATAAAGAAAGTGTTTCAAGACACAAAAGCTGAAAACCATGACTGATTATTTTCAGAAACAGTAAAGTTAGGTAGTCTGAATATTTTTCTTTTGTCTTATTAGTTTCAACGAAACGTGCTGTTTTTCCCATTTATTAATTGTGCTAAATGCTACGTATTGGGTACGTTAATAACAAACAATACAGTAGTCTCACTTTAATTGTACTTTCAGTACGACTGTTCTATTTTTAAATGTTGGGGGGTTAACCGCGATTTTACTTATCCGGGAAGCCTTAACCCTACATTGTCCCGGTTAATCGAGAGTTGAGAGTATTTCAAAAACTTTAACAAGTTACATAGTAAAATTGGTACAGTATTTGGACTCTCCTTTACAAATAAGGAAAGCATTTTTTTTGCTATCGGAAAATCCAGTTAAGTTGGGGGGAGGGGTAGAAGTGAAAATGGTGTCCATTTTAAAATGAATATATGTCAAGAACTTCACATGTTACAGACGTAAACATTGGTATTTGGAATCTCCTTTAAAAATTAAGAAACAAGTTTATTTTTGTTTTCGGCTTGAGAGAAGACTTTTTCTCACTTGTACATTTCTATGTAGCTTGGTCATCTTAGCCCCAAAAGGGAATAGGTACCACATATGTGGTTTACAAAAAAGTTCCGGGGAAATGAAGCTCAATTTTTCGGCGAGATTTTATACTTCAGGGAATTTCACATGTCTTAGTACAGGACCGAGGAACGACTCCACGCGAGCGTAACCGCGGGTAACTGCTAGTACACCATTTAAATTCCATGTCTGATCATTAGAAATCGAGCCTAACCATCGTCGACTTGGTTTCCCTCTACTTCTCTTACCCATCATGACCCAATAATGGATTATCCTTGGTAAACGACCCTTCTTCATTCGTCTCACATGACGTGATTTATGCACACCGCTTCATTCATAAGAGTTCATTCCTAACATAGCTTTAATAATTACAATAGAATATACAGTCGAACCTCCACATCTCGAATCTCCATTACGCGAATTTTCAGTATTTCGAAGTAACTTAACTTAAATTTCCCGGCCGTTTGTCTTATTCTTCACGTGTATTGCACGTGTATTGCTCGAAATTCGATTACACGAATTTCCTGATTATTTTTTAAGCAAAAAATAGTCTGCAATTCGAATTTTGTGCAACATTAACTGTGCAGTAAGGCATTTGTGGTTTGTGAAGAACAATCAACAAGTAAATAAAGGTTTACTTCTAATGATCGGAAAATCGGCGAAGCCTCGCTGCGTGTGAATTAATTACCGGTCAAGTACGAAAGCAACCCCCGAAGTCGCGAATGACAAGCTCTATTTATTAATCTCGGCTACGTGGTATTGACGAGAAGTTTCAACGTGAAGGGAGGAAAGGTTAACAATAACAAACAGAAGAGTAACATTTTTTTTTTCCAAATGTGTTAACAGAGGTTCTTGTTTCACCGATGTTCTTGTTCTTGTTTCACTACTGTATATATTGTATCCATCCTGTCTTCTAAAAAGTTACTATAATAAGGGTTATAATTAAAGTGGTGCCGTAAAATAGTTTGTATATTTTTAAATACTGTTAAAAATGATGTATTCAATATAAACCTATATATATATATGATTCAATTATGTGCTATGCATGTTTGAAAGCGGTATTCTCTATATCTCGAGATTTCGATAACTCAAAAATTTAGCTTCCGAGGTGATTCGAGATATCGAGGTTCTACTGTATTTATTTTGTTAGTGATTTAACCTCGCAATGACACATTGAAGGTTTGCCTGGCGTGAACATGGGAAACCACGGAAAACGATCTTCAGGACTGCCGACGGAGGATTCGATCCCACCATCTCCCGAATGCAAGCTCACAGCTACTCTATCCTAACCGCGCGACCAACTCTCTCGGTACAATGAATTAGACAGAGAAATGGCATGTTACTGCGAGCACATACAGACTTAATGCGAGCTGAGAGCTCCAACTCCTCTCGGTTCCCAATTTCGACGATGGGGCAGTGATAAAATTGTCCTCCTTGGATTTGTTCGCATCGTGCTTTGTTGTCTGCAATAAATACTCTTTGGCCTGCATCAGTTGTTTATACTGTTGCTATCGGTTGTAATGTTAAACTTTGACTTAATGCTCAGTTGGCCGTTAGTAAAATGAAACGTCAGCGAGGACGATTAGAATATTGTAAGGGAATGTAAGATTTTTTTTGTTGATATGAATGAACGAGGCAGACTGATCATACTGGCTTTTTTCGCTTCGTTTTGGCCTACTAGGGACCACGGGGCCCGTCTAAACTCTTAGCTATGGTCTTTCGCTTTTTTCCTGGCACCCTCTGCGGGTGGGGGACGCACATGTAGAATATACCCGCGGTATCCCCTGCCTGTCGTAAGAGGCGACAAAAACGGGCGACCTAGGCGCGGACATGGATTGCGGTTTGGTACAATGTGTTGGACCTCCTGTGGATGGGAGAGGCTGAATACATCCACAGGTAATCCCTGCCTGTCGTAGAAGGCGACTAAAAGGGTCATGTGGCCAAGGTCCCCTATTTATTTTTTTATTGTTTTTTTCGAGAGTCAGTTGTAGACCATTCCAAAATTCTTGATGTGCGTGCTGCTCGGCGATGGAGCTCCTACGTGTGCGACTACGCTCGAAAGCCCGTGTCAGTAACCACCTAGGAAGCTGGTTTTTTTTTTTTTTTTTTTTTTTTTTTGCTATTGACTTTACGTCGCATTGACACAGATAGGTCTTACGGCGACGATGGGAGAGTAAAGGGCTAGAACTGGGAAGGAAGCGGCCGTGGCCTTAATTAATTAAGGTACAGCCCCAGCATTTCCCTGTTGTGAAGATGGGAAACCACGGAAAACCATCTTCAGGGCTGCCGACAGTGGGGTTCGAACCCACCGTCTCCCGAATGCTGGATACTGGCCGCACTTAAGCGACTGCAGCTATCGAGCTCGGTCACCCAGGAAGCGGCGGGTGGGAGTGTCATGAACTCGGGCAGTAGTATCCGCCTGATAACACAGGTCCCCGCACAGCCGAACGCTAGAAGGACATATTCATTATTTTTATTTATTTTTCCCAATTTTTAGTGCTCTGTACACGCTATGGGGTACATGCTATTGTGGGTGACTGCAGGAAGGGAGTCCTCGTGCTCATTGCCTCAGTCCTCCCGTATTAGGCATCGTCCAACATCGGACCCCGGGCAATACAGACCAGGTGAGTATTGCCTTGGCTGCTTGGTTCGGCTACAGAGACCCCTGATCGGAGTGGGTGGCATTTGGGGAGGATGATTTCGGGCATGGCGTCGAAATCACTTACGCCTGCCACCGCGGGTAGTTCGCTACCTAAGTCTTTAACTTTTCATTCCCTAAAGGGGTCAACCCCTTGGGAACAAGCGGAGCGTATTAGTCTGGGTTCCAGCTTCCCTAGGTTCCTGGTTGCTACCAGAACCGATGGGCACGATTTCAAGCTGGTGAAGTCGATTCTTTTGAGTCGACACATTGAAGGTGTATACGGTGAACTTGAGAACCTGAAGAAAATGCGCAATGGTGGTTTGCTCCTAAAGACGAGCACTGCGCTCAAAGCAGATCGGTTGCTTAAGTGCGACCACTTTGGCGACCAATGTGGATGAGCACAAAGCCTTGAATCTGGTTCGTGGAGTTATTTTCCACCGTGATCTTATTCTGAACACTGACGATGAATTGATGGAAGGCATGAAGCGCCGTGGCGTGACACGCGTCGGAGTCAACGGTGAAGACGTTGCCACGGGTGCGTTCATAGTCTCCTTCAGATTGTCAGTGTTGCCAGAGAAAGTCAAGGTAACAACCTATCGTTGCTATGTGAGGCCGTACATCCCGCCTCCTATGCGGTCCTATCAATGCCAGGGATTCGGACACATGGTATCTCGTTGTTTGAATCAGTCTGTGTGTGGTGCATTTGGGAAAGTAGTTCACGGCGCGGAGGAGTGCACACCTCCGTTCTAGTGCACTAACTGCTCTGGTCTTCATTCTCCTGGGGATCGGAACTGTCCGACCTATCTGAGTGAGAAGATGATCCACGAGATCAAGACCCTGGATGGTCTTTCCTACCAGGAAGCGCGCCGTAAGTTTAATTCTCTGAATGCACCGGCCAAGACACTAGACTTCAGCATGATAGCACAGTCTCTCCCAGGTTCGTCATTTTCCATTGCAACACCTTGCCAGAAGATTGCTGCGCCCAGGGCGGCAGTTGCTCTTGTGAGCAACGCCGCAAATAGAACGAGCTCTAAGGCGGGTCATCCTGGCCTTCGACCACCAAAAAGCCTGTGCCGGCTAAGAAACCTACGCCGGCACAGCTGGGGAAGAAGACAACGTCTCCTTCCTCCACGAGGTCGGCGAAAGCCGCGCCTAAGCCGGCGGAGGCTTCATCGTCGACCAGGGCTGGGAAATCACCTCCCAGCCCGTCTGAACAAGATTCGACGGCGGGGAAGAAGAGCGCCCTTACCAGGCGTTCTTCTACATCTCCTCAAATCAGGCCTCAAGCCCTGCACCTGGAGGGCCTGATTTTGCGCCAGCGGGTCTTCCTCCTGGAAAACCTGCGCGCTCCCCTCGTAGGTAACCCCCCCTCCCCGGACTACGTCGAAAAAATTCAAGGCATGCTTGCACATGGAGCATTTCTCTCCATCTTCGGATGGGGATGTGAGTGTAGGTTAAGTTAGGTAGCATTACGCTGCTCCTAACCTAAACCTTAGAAGTCCACACCCACAATATGGCACTGGCACAATGGAATTGTAACGGTTATGATAGGCATCTTGCTGAGCTGCGCCAGCTCATTAGCGAATATTCGGCGAGTATAGTCTGTATTCAGGAAACAAATTTCAGACCAGGTCATCATACGGTCTTCAGAAATTTTCGACTATACTCGACAGAACGACATTATTGCTCACCGAGTTTTCGGTGGCGTTGGTATTTTTGTTCGTTCTGATACCTACAGCGAAGAGGTTCCATTAAGAACCCCGCTGGAAGCTGTAGCTGTTCGCGTTCCGCTGCCTGTCATAGAAACGGTGTGTAATGTTTATTTTCCAACATAAATGATGTCACTGATCTTATAGATCAGCTTCCAACTGCCTTCCTCTTATTGGGCGACTTTAACGCCCATCGCCCCATATGGGGCTCTGAGACGCTTTGCCCCCGGGGAAGAGAGCTGGAAACATTAGTAACAAAGCTGGATTTATGCATTTTGAACACAGGGGAACCAACTCACTTTAGTGTGCGTTACGGCAGATATTCTCACGTCTGTGCAGCCGAACATTGGTTCCGCTGTTTCGGTGGAATACACACGACGATCTTTGTGACAGTGACCCTTTTTCCGTCATCCTTACTTTGATGAATCAAAAATCCGTCAAGGCTCCCCCTCGATGGGTTTTTAAACATGCTGATTGGCCAAAGTTCACATCCCTAGCTGTCTTTAACGCCGATATCCACGCGGACCGTAGACGGCGAAGTAACTTATATAACACAAGTTATCATTTCTGCTGCTGAGGAGCCCATTCCTTCCTTCTCAGGGCCTCCTCGCTGAAATCTCGTTCCTTGGTTGAACGAAAAAATAGCAGGAGCTATCAAAAGAACGCCGTCGTGCCCATAAACGTTATCGTCGGCAGCCTACCGTGGCCAATCTGGTAACATTTAAGAAACTCTGCGCTAAGGCGCGAGTTCTTATTCGCCAAAGTAAGAAAGCTTCGTGGGAGAGATGTGTGTCGTTTATGACGTCACATACTCCATCTCAAGTGTGGACTAAACTTCGACGTATTTCGGCTATCCCAGGATAATCTTCTGTATCGGGAATTTCCATTGCAGGCAGTGTCGTCACTGAACCTCTCTTGATTGCTAACCATCTAGCTGGTCATTTCGCGGATGTGTCTGGTTCCGGGAATTACCATCGTGATTTCCTCGCTCTGAAGCGGGAGGCTGAACGTCATCACCCTAGATTTGCCGCTCATGCTTCAGAGGACTATAACGTGCCCTTTACGGAGTGGGAACTCCGCAGCGCCTTCGCGCTTTGCAAGGACACATCTCCTGGACCAGACAACATCCATAACTAGATGTTGAAACACCTTAGTGATGATAGTCTACGATATCTCCATGGTGTGTTCAACCGAATCTGGATAGAGGGTGATTTTCCGTCTCATTGGCGAGAGGGCATAGTCATTCCTGTCCTCAAGCCTGACAAAGATCCTAAGTATCCAGGAAGTTACAGACCGATTTGTTTTATAAACTGCCTGTGTAAGCTATTTGAGAGGATGGTAAATCGCCGACTTGTATGATGTCTGGAGAAACAAGGACTCCTGTCCGAGTACCACTGTGGTTTTCGAGCCGCTCGATCGGCCACTGACTACTTGGTACGCCTGGAGAGCTCTATCCAGGATGCGTTTCTCTGCAAACAGCATTTGGTAGCTGTTTTCTTTGACTTAGAGAAGACCTACGACACAACATGGCGATATGGTATCCTTTCAGTCCTGCATCAATGGAGATTCCGAGGTAACTTGCCGGTATTTATTAGGAATTTTTCGTCCCTCAGTCTATTCCGTGTCCGAGTAGGGAGGACATATTCGCAATGCCACGGTCAAGAAGATGGAGTCCCTCAGGGATCGGTTCTTAGTGTTATTCTGTTCCCGATTGCCATAAACGGTATTGTCGCTGCTGCTGGTTCAACAGTAATACCGTCGCTATATGTGGACGATTTCGCTCTGCACTATAGCTCGCGTAGTATGGCAGTCGCAGAGCGACAATTACAGCAAGCCATTAGGAGAGTGGGCAGTGGACCTTAGATCATGGCTTTCGCTTTTCTACGGCAAAGACCTCTGTTGTCCGCTTCTGTCGTCAAAGTACTTTTCACCCACATCCTGAACTTTATCTAGGAAATGTCGCTCTTCCCGTAGTTGACACTTGCTGATTTCTTGGGCTCCTTTTTGATAGTAAATTATCGTGGGAGTCACACGTGCGGGAGATAAAAGTTCAATGCACCATGAGGCTTAATCTCTTGAAGTTTCTTAGCAGCGCGAATTGGGGAGCTGACCGTGCGGTGCTCCTACGATTCTATAGGGCGCACATTTTATCCCGGTTAGACTACGGCAGTGCTGCATATGGCTCAGCAAGACCAAGCGTTCTTGCGAACCTGAACGGCATTCGCCACAGCGGGGTTAGGTTGGCGACGGGAGCTTTTCGTTACTCGGCCGCCTGGAAGCAGGCCAGTCACAGACCGAAATCGCCGTATACTTGAATGTGCCACAAAGTGTCATTTCCAGGCTTTGGAGATGATTTCGAGGCACAGAAGATGTTAGTCGTAGGTCAGTACCAGGTCGACCAAGGGTAACCACCCCACAGCAGGACCGATATCTTGCCTTAACCGCCCGACGAAATCGGAGTGCATCTGCAAGACAATTGTCGGTGGAGTTTGCAGCCGTCTCAGGTGTTGCCGTTTCCCGGCAAACTGTGTACCGGAGGCTCAGAACAGCAGGGCTGTTTGTCCGACGTCCAGCGGTGTTGCATCCCGCTCACTCCAGCACAGAGACGGGCCCGTTTACTGCGGAGCCGTCAACATCGAAACTGGACCATGAATGAATAGAGGCATGTGCTCTTCGCAGATGAATCCCGCTTCAGTTTGCAGAACGATTCCCGTCGCACATCAATCTGGAGAGAACCGGGTAGCCGATACAACCGCAGGAACATCGTGTAACGGAACCAGTATGGTGGTGGTGGCGTCATGGTGTGGGGCGGCATCATGTTGAATGGCCGTACGGACCTGCACGTCTTTATGGGTGGTCCGAGGAACACTGTTAACTCTCGGAGATACAGGGATGAGGTACTAAGACCACATATTCGACTCTTCAGAGGTGCGGTTGGTGCAGACTTCCTCTAAATGGACAATAATGCCCGACCGCACGTGCTGCTTTGGCGGTTGAATTTCTGGCTGGGGAATATCGCATGGATTGGCCAGCGAGGTCTGCGGATCTGAATCCTATAGAACATGCCTGGGATACATTGGGGAGGCGAATTGCATCCCGTCAGACTCCACCAAGGACCTTCCAAGACCTTCGCATTGCCCTTTCGGAGGAATGTGATCGACTGCCACTAGAGCTCTTGGACCATCTGATAGAGAGCATGCTACGTCGCTGCGAAGCATGTGTGGCCGTTAGGGGTAACCATGCGCCCTATTAACAGCATATTTTGTTGTGGAAGACATTGCCAAGTTTTGTTAATTGTTGCTATCAGAACCTTTCTGGCACTGTTTATTGGACAAGTTGTGTAACATATGGTGTGTGATTCGGCTTCCGTTTGTTCAGCAATCCGTCTGATTTCTTAACAGGCGGTATGGTCGCGTTTAGTGTTTATACTTAACTTTTGGACACTGGTGTACATCCTCAACAGCATTGCGCAGTTCTTCCTTCGTAGCATAACGACATACAGATACATGCGCCTTAATGACTGCCTGTTACGAGTTGTCAGGAGTTCTGGGTGGCCATTTCAAGGGAGCTTGTTTTGCTAGTGAACCACGACCTATCCACGTCCTGGTAACCATATGCGTTCTGTGAGGCCCCTTTCCTCAAGCCGGGCTATTAACCATGTTTGTAACGTGTGTAATTAATGTGTGCCATTCACAGTCCCTTAAAAAAAGTACGGCCCAAGCAGATGCTGCGATGTCACCGCTGTCCGTATCATTACGTGATGCGGATTCATTTCCAATCAAACTCTCTAATGAGCATTCTCTTTGGCCCGTACTACAATATTTCTAGCACGTGAGCTGTGATAAATAGCACATTCATCTGAAAACCTAACCTTGGCACGGATCACTGTATTTGGGAATTTAGTGAACAAAGCACGGCATGCTAAAACACGGTCATTCCGGTATTTATCCGATAACTCATTTACGACCGGCGGTCGAAATAGTCTGAACGTAAGGTCTTTTTTTTGATGTAATCTCGCATTGTTATCCTCGGTATAGCGAGTTCCGAAGCACGTTTACGCGTCGACTGCATATGAGGTTGTTCAGTCTAAGCGCAGACTCCAGCAAATGTTTCTTCTCGTATCTTCTTCCTTCCACTCCGCGGCCTGTCTTTAACACTGCCCGAGGCGAAAGCACATGTCTCCCAAACGATAAGTGTTGCTTTTCGCGGTGGAGCTTTAGAACCCTTTCACACGATCCACTGCTTTCCACGCCACTCCACTCCACCCCACCAGAGGTGTGGTAAAAGGCCGGTAGCGTTCACACGAGACACTTCGTGTGGCGCAACCTCCGTCCACTCTCGTCAACAGCAGGCTGCTGTCGACCGGCCTGAAGTGTCTTCCACTCTGGGCGACCAGAAGCTCCCTAAATCACTGATTTAGGGAGCTACCAATATGGCCTTGCTTACCTACACCTAACTTCTGTAAATAAAACACTGGTAGTTCCCACGAATAGGATTGGCTTTTTTTTTACGAGTTGCTGTACGTCGCACGGACACAGATAGTTCTTATGGCGACGATGGGACAGGTAAGGGCTATGAGTGGGAAGGAAGCCACCCTAGCATCGCTGACACTACCAGGCTAATTCGCACAAACATAGTAGAATTCTAAATTTGGTTCACATATGACCATTACGTTCAAGGAGTGTTTCCCATATCGATATACAAATGCTGGTCCATATGCACTTATCACAAACGCACACTACCAACCCGTGGAGTGCAATCTGAAGCTGCTGTTTTGAGGTTAATGATTCATTCCTTGCAGCGGGACAATTTAAGATATTACCAGTTCTATCAAGCAAGTACTCAAAAGTTCTGCGATCTAACTTAAATCTCTCATTGTATTCATATGTTTGTTACATACCAGTATAGGCTGTTTCTGGCTTAAAACTTATTGAACAGTGAATATCTACACCCGCTCCTCATCACTATTTGAATATGAATCGACCATTTCACTAATCTTCACGATTTTATGCCAAAATATTGGTTTCACTAATAGTCATGTTGGCTATGAAACAATCGACTGATATTATTAGGAATATCTATTAATAATTTTGACTCATAAACTAATGACTAATTTTATTAGCTAATATCTCTATGAAACGTAATACTAATAATATTATTGGATTCTTACTAATACTATTAACGGAAATGTTTTATGAAACAGGGCTCTGGAATCGAGAGAAGTTGGACCCGTAGACGCTTAACAGTTGACTACAGGGTGGGTAGACAAGAGACTCCAGCGCTACACATATGAGCCATACCATCCAGAACTAATTTCTCGTCATGGGGTACAGAAGCAAGCGTCACACGAGGGTACCTCTGCTCACCGCAACGACTCACGTGGACAAAGGAACACCACCACTAGGACGCTCGAAACATGGAGGAAAATCGACTGGATAGATGAGTCGAGGAACCAGTGCGTTGTCAACCGCATGAGGCACAGGCATTGGGTCGCTCTTGCCAGCAGGTGGTGGTGGTATGCTCGTTCACGTGGGATGAACCACTGGTACATCTGACCGAAAGAAAGGAGCTACTCATTACTTCTTTCCTAGCCTTTTCCGAGTCATCTGGGGTCGGTGCTTATATACACTGACTGACAGAGCAAATGCAACACCAAGAAGGAGTGGTCAGAACTTTATGCCAATTGCAGGGTAGACTGACGTCACTGAGGTATGCTCATGATGTGAAATGCGCCGCTGTGCTGCGCACGTAGCGAACGATAAATGGGACACGGCGTTGGCGAATGGCCCACTCCGTACCGTGATTTCTCAGCCGACAGTCATTGTAGAACATGTTATCGTGTGCCACAGGACACGTGTATAGCTAAGAATGCCAGGCCGCCGTCAACGGAGGCATTTCCAGCAGACAGACGACTTTACGAGGGGTATGGTGATCGGGCTGAGAAGGGCAGCTTGGTCGCTTCGTCAAATCGCAGCCGATACCCATAGGGATGTGTCCACGGTGCAGCGCCTGTGGCGAAGATGGTTGGCGCAGGGACATGTGGCACGTGCGAGGGGTCCAGGCGCAGCCCGAGTGACGTCAGCACGCGAGGATCGGCGCATCCGCCGCCAAGCGGTGGCAGCCCCGCACGCCACGTCAACCGCCATTCTTCAGCATGTGCAAGACACCCTGGCTGTTCCAATATCGACCAGAACCATTTCCCGTCGATTGGTTGAAGGAGGCCTGCACTCCCGGCGTCCGCTCAGAAGACTACCATTGACTCCACAGCATAGACGCGCACGCCTGGCATGGTGCCGGGCTAGAGCGACTTGGATGAGGGAATGGCGGAACGTCGTGTTCTCCGATGAGTCACGCTTCTGTTCTGTCAGTGATAGTCACCGCAGACGAGTGTGGCGTCGGCGTGGAGAAAGGTCAAATCCGGCAGTAACTGTGGAGCGCCCTACCGCTAGACAACGCGGCATCATGGTTTGGGGCGCTGTTGCGTATGATTCCACGTCACCTCTAGTGCGTATTCAAGGCACGTTAAATGCCCACCGGTACGTGCAGCATGTGGCAATCCCGTACCTTCAGGGGCTGCCCAATGCTCTGTTTCAGCAGGATAATGCCCGCCCACACACTGCTCGCATCTCCCAACAGGCTCTACGAGGTGTACAGATGCTTCCGTAGCCAGCGTACTCTCCGGATCTCTCACCAATCGAACACGTGTGGGATCTCATTGGACGTCGTTTGCAAACTCTGCCCCAGCCTCGTACGGACGACCAACTGTGGCAAATGGTTGACAGAGAATGGAGAACCATCCCTCAGGACACCATCCGCACTCTTATTGACTCTGTACCTCGACGTGTTTCTGCGTGCATCGCCGCTCGCGGTGGTCCTACATCCCACTGAGTCGATGCCGTGCGCATTGTGTAACCTGCATATCGGTTTGAAATAAACATCAATTATTCGTCCGTGCCGTCTCTGTTTTTTCCCCAACCTTCATCCCTTTCGAACCACTCCTTCTTGGTGTTGCATTTGCTCTGTCAGTCAGTGTAGATTTAAGTCCAGATTTAGAAACGGATGCCCTTCCTGGCGCCAACCGTATGTGGAGGGTTGTGTTCTTTCTGTGATGGTTGGCGGTGTGATATGTTCAACTCGTTAAGCTCGGTTCAGCTCCAGTGACTTAATGCACCAACTCGAGTAAAGAAACATTGCTATAAAAATGTCTTTTCACGAGAGTTTAATCCTGATGTAAACATGGTACGTCCACGCCTCTGCCAAAGAAAGAGTTGTGATTCGCTGAGCGTGTAGTACCGGCCTCCATCCCGTCAACGTCTCGTGTTCGGACGTACAGGGCTGCGCATCGCATACGACAACAGTGCGAAGATCTGAACTTCTGAATAAACGACTAAACCTGGACTCTGTTCACTTAGTTTATTGAACACATTCACAATGCACTGCCTATGGTCACTTCTGAGCGGTTTTTTTCTTTTGTGCTTCATTACATGCGATGGACCTACCTCTTGCTCCATTTCTCTCACTATGAATAGTGACACTGACTGACTGACTGCTGCTGCAAGATGCAACACCTTATCTCCACACTGTACTGCTTGGGACTTCCCCTCACTACGAGAAGACTTCCTGTATTACACAACAGGTTGTGTCTTCATTTCTCGTTATTGAATCACTATTTTATATTAAAAATCATGTATATACCGGTATACATGACAACCATTTGATTACGTACTCTTCCAAACTCTCGAAATTTAATAAACTAAAATAAAATGAATGCCACGTACTACTTTTCTTCGAGCTCGCATACAGTCGAGTGAGTGCGACGGTTGTTTCTCTAATCAACTACGTCTATGTCCACGTGCAAAGGCAACGTGCTCCGCCTATTTGTTTACATCAGGATTAAACTCTCGTGAAAAGACATATAGTTCGCTCGAGCATGAAGTCAGAGATACGAAATGACCCAGACAGCCCCGATTCGGGCGAGTGCTGTTGCTTGACGACTGATTCCTGTCCTAAACAAGAAACCATTTCCTGTATTAACTTTCTCTTGTAAAATTATTTACATGTTTTCGTTTAGTTTTAGTTATATGTCAGTGGCGTATGCTGGGATCAAGACGTGGGCTACCACTAACTAGGCCTAGGTTACCCCTTTTCGATGGTTGGTTTAGTGAACGTCAAGCCTTCAGTGTTTTGAGCTGCAGCTAGTAGCCAACGAAGAAGCCTGTTGTGTTGTGAAAGCTGCTTCACAAACTACTGCTCTGGCCTCTGCCACTGTCAATACTCAACACCTGATCAGTACAAATGGTAGCCTAAGGTTTAGTAAATTAAAGACTGTGTGGCTAAATGGATAGAATGCTTGCCTTTGGTCCGATGACCCCGGTTCAGTTTTCATAATCAACCCCGTCATACTGTTAATTCCCCTGTTTGGGGACTGGGTGTTTATGACGTCTTCGCCATTCATAGGGCTCTCTCAAGACTAGGTATGCTCGCCCGCCATTATGGTTCATTTCTGCGCTACGTTGGTAAGGCAGTTGACCCCGCCCTAGCCTTGTATATCCCTCTTTTTACTGTTCTCCACGCTAGAAAATAATGCTGAAATAACATACTATATTCTCAATATTACTCAAACGGTTACTAAACATAAATATTAGTATATTTCGTACATTATTGTGAGACGGAGATTGTAAAAGCAAGGTCGTTGATAATTTGCCTTTTAACAAACAAATAAACTAGGCATGTACTCTCATTGATAAGCAGAAAAGGTTGTTCGTAAGCTATGCGCCGCGGTACCGTCAAATGAAATGAGGGACACCGTGGTATTGATGTAGGCTACTGTCATTCTTAAATCTTGGAATTTGACGAGGTAATCCGTCAGTGTCGAAGATATATAAATTGTGATAGAAGATTTTGATACCATATGATCTCAGTCGGTATTTGATATTTGCGTGAAATTGATACAGCGCTATTTTCAATGTTGTCGAAATTATAAGAAACAATTCTTCGAACAAAGTAACGCTGAAATGTGATGTACGAAGACGAACAAACCCAAGTAACTGGGATTCTTTAATTTTATTTCTTTCTTCTAAAATTTAGTCCCTTTTCTTATTTACCAGTATTTAAAAAAATACATTCTATGTAAAAAATAAACCTAATTTTTGGCGATTGTTATGAATCTCATCAGCTTATTCAGTTATAATGAACAGAGGATTTTAGTTTATTCAACCGAGCATTCATGAAACAAATGTTGTGATGATATAGATTACATTCAGGAAGAATATAAGAATAGAGTAACTACTTCTATAGCTGAATATTCTCTCCCAACCTGAAGTATTGCGCTGATAATCATTTACCAGTGACTTATAAGGGGAGTGACCCACAGGCTGTGGAGAACATTGAGAATTTTGGACTTTGGCAAAGTTAACAGTACTTTTTTTTTTTTTTTTTAACAGAGATTCGTCTGGTTTGAGGGGAAGTAGTATAGTTTCTCAACACGACTCACCTTTGACAGGCTGCAACATTTGTTAACTTGCCCAGGCAACACATTAAAAGAAACATTATATTTAAGTAATATTTTACAAATTTACTGTCTCCTTTTATTACAGTATTTACAAAACAATAATATCCAATTCCTTGTTTACAATTTTCTCTTCTTTTCCGAAGCTGTTCCATACATGTTACCTCGTTTCCGTACATTCTTGTTAGTCACAATAGCATAGGATCGAATTTTGATGAAGTGTCTAACAATTTTCTTTTAAATTGGAGAACATATACTGGTACATTTATCATTCAAAATTTTCTCCATTACAAGATTGCACCATTTTGCATTATATAGAGAAGACCTCACAGTTACAAATTAATTTCATAACTTCACAATTTGGTTTCTTTAGATCACCCAAATTAAAAAAAAAACAAACGAATGTTTCAGAGCTTGAGTCAGAATGCTCATAGTTTAAAACCTGTCTGCATATAGGCCTACCACAGATCTTGGTTTTCAATCATGCATTTGTTGTACTACCACCAATGTTAAACAAATTGTTTCTGTCATATGAAGTTAGTTTTGACAAATAATGTAACTGTGGTGTTTGGATGTTGAACTCCTGTTGCCAGACTTTGGGGCAGAACTGAATATTGAATGATCAGTGTGACTGAATTAAGGGGTATAATAATGTCAGTGCGAGCTGGATGCAGGTTTAAGTCAACAGTTGAAATAGAAGGTGTAGCAGAGGCAGTGGAGGCATAATGCAGATCTAAGGGAATCTAAACAATCTCTATTCCGCAGTAGAGACATTACTACAATTAGGTTCAGAACAACCCACCATTATGTAATAAATATCCACACAAATATAGCACTATTCTGTCCATGTACGTGGTGATTAAAGCAATACGTTCACTGTGACGAAGCGAGCGCTCGTAGGAGAAACTAGAGTTTGATCACATGGCCCATTGCTCTTGCATGAACCAAAATGGCGGCTAATCATACCCATCTTATAGAGCCTTAGTCATTCATTTTATCCTCATTAGGTCACCACCAAGCCTATAGATATGTCATGCCTCATTATTATTATTATTATTATTATTATTATTATTATTATTAATGAATTTTTTAATTTTACAGCGGTCGTGCCCATCGTTCGCTGGTTAATTAGCTTCCTCGGGAGATCAGTGGTGGTGTTCGAACCATGATCATTTGTTCGATTCCAACCAACAAAAGAGAACACTGAATCTGAAAGATTGCATTTCATTTTTAGCAGATCCAGTGACTTCCTACACGGATATAGAACTAATCGGGAGTGAAATAACAGCACTCCGTTGTCTGTATAATTATGTCAGAAGTGAGGCGAGGAAGTATATACGTTAAGTAATGCATGGTTGATAGCAGCGGCTATCTGACGGACCGAAGCCTAGCACATCTATCCCGCCGGTCTCCGCACCAGCGCACCTATCCGATACACAGCAGCAAGCCTCGCGGGGGGTGGGGAGTAGAGGGGAGAGGGACGAGAGTCTGAGCTGCAATATCAGTCTCCGATGCCTTGCTCTCAGAAATACATGCGACGTTTTTTCCCCTCACTTCTTTTAAGTTATGTAAATGGAACGATGTGTCCAGATGTTTACAATATAATGTGCTTTAGATTTCCATCATTCTCAATTGAGGTTTGGTAGCTTTCAGTATACGCCACTGTTCTGTGTTATAGAATGATTAGTTATTTTTACAAAGGGTTGCCACTATTATTCGATTTACATATGAGAATAATTCATAATTGTTGTTTTCTTATTTAGTAAACGTTTTTTTCTCAAGTCCCAGCCAGTGTTAATATAACAGGTTATGTGATTTCTGGTAGAAAATACATTATTACTAAACGAACACGATCGCTTTCACTTTCACGCCTCAAATGAGCTACATAACATAGATTCGAATAAATCAATCAATCAATGATCTCCATGTAGGACTGTCGCCCAGGTGACGGATTCCCCATCAGTTGTTTGCCTACAATTTTCTTAAATATTTTCAATGAACTTGAAAATTTATTAAACATTTCCCTTGATAATTAATAACAATCCCTTACTCCTCGCCATGTAAATGAATATTTGCCAACTTTATCTTCATATTGTGATCTTTCCTATTTTAACAGCTCCGCTCAAGGTTATTCTGCTAATGCCATTCCATACCAATTCACCACCGACAGCTCGAAGCATACCACATGGTTGAGCATCTCGCCTCCTTACTTCCAAGTCTTCCCAGCTCAAAGTTTGCAACATTTTCGTAACATTACTCCTTTGTCGGAAATCACCCAGAACAAATTGTTCCCAGTTCTCGTATCAAGTAGACCGGGCGAGGGTCTCATACACTGGAACCATCCTGTAACTGTGGACTTACCAGAGACTTATACTGCCTCTCCTTTACATCTTTACTACAGCCCCTAAATACGATCTGTGACCTTTCTTAACCTCGTTAATATCATTACCCCCAATGAAGATCATTTCTTATATTATAAACATCTCGGTACTTACATTGTTCCCCATGAGGTACTATCACCCCCTCAACACAATAATTAAAACTTAGAGGACTTTTCCTCTTGGTGAAATACACAACTTTACTTTTCACCCCATTTACATTCATACCATTGTCTCCTGTCCACGTCACGTCCCCATGCAGTCGCTCACAATCCTGCAACTCATTTACTACTCTGTACAGTATAACACCACCCGCAAATAGCCTTATCTGTGATTCCAGACTTGCCCTACGGGACCCTACCCCACTCTTAATCATTACAGGATCAGATAATGCTTCGCCTACTCTAATTCTCGGAGTTCAATTTTCTAGAAATGTAGCCACCTATTCAGTCACTCTTTTGTCTGTACCAATTTTACTAATTTTTGCCAGTGGTCTCCATATCAAATGCCTTTGGATGGGTCACTAGCGATAGTCTATTTGACCTCCTGAATCTAAAATATCGCCTATATCTTGCTGGAATCCTACACGTTTGACCTTTACTGGAATAACCTTTCATAAACCCGAACTGCCTTCTGTCAAACCAGTTAGGGCCTGTACTGCGACTGTCAAGTAAACAGCCAGATACATAGGCTGCAGTTTTGCAAACTAGACGTTAAGTATTTTCTTGCGTACTACCAAGGAATTTTAACTACAGTATTGTTATACGGAAGTTGTAACATTTTTGAGTTGGCCATAATGTTACTGAAAATGTAGTGACATTTAGCTCGGTGGTATACCTGTTCCGTGGTGCTTTCGTTCGTTTAGTGCTATCCCTTTGAAATTATATTAGTAGAGTCCAATATTAAATTCTTATTTAGGCTATACCGTGGAAGTTCAGGTCGAGAAACTAATTAGGGATGAAACGTACATACGAAGAAATTTTAAAATTAATAAAATATGAAACGAAACTCAGAAATTGTTGTAGAAAATAAAGAGACTGAAAATGTTACCTGGACGCAAACAGTAAGATTCAGGTTATGTATCTTATAATTCCTATCACACGATGGCTTTTAGTGCCGGGAGTGTCCGAGGACAAGTTCGGCTTCCCAGATGCAGGTCTTTTGATTTGACGCCCGTCGGTGACCTGCGCGTCGTGATGAGGATGAAATGATGATGAAGACGACACATACACCCAGCCCCCGTGCCAGCAAAATTAACCAATTTAAGTTAAAATTCCCGACCTGCTGGGAATCGAACCCGGCACCCCTGTGACCAAGGGCCAGCACGCTAACCATTTAGCCATGGAGCCGGACCCTACCCACGATATAATTGCTTTTTTGTGTAATACTAATTACAAGAATGTGCATTGCGGCGAAAGTAAAGTTTATATTCGTAATCAATACCATCGTATGTGGCGGAGGATCATTAATTGTATTATTAATTATTCAATTTATTGTTGTTAATTTAATAGGTAGGCAGTTTATTTTTTCCAAGACAATGTTAGAATAGTAACTGACAAGCATTCACCTCACCTTAGTGTAAATGCTTGGTAGTAAGTTTTTATGAAGTCAAAAAATATAACACCCTTAATGTCCTCATTCGAGGGACCAATCACTATGAACAACGTCGAATATCTTTACTCCATATGAGCGCCGCGGAGAGATTTGACGTGCACTCTAATTATTAGGAAATGTGTACTATCACCTCTAGTAACCTGCCGACTAACATTTAGAAGGTATCCCGCCAGAAGAATTAATCATACGCGATTAAAATCCCAGACCCAGCCGGGAATCGAACCCGGGACCATTTGAACTGAAGGCCTCAGCGCTGACAATTCAGCCAAGGAGTCGGACTTGTTAATGCTGCAGTGTCGGCAAGAATTATTTGCGGAATATTCTACACACTCTTGTCTTGCACTCATGAACATAGTCGCCTACAATTACATGAAAAGAGTGAAGCATAATATCTGATAATTTTAAGTATCTGGTGCATTGGAGACACTGACAACTTTCAATCTGTGGGAAACTCTAACCTAATTTCAATTTCTCCTAGTAGCATCTTCATTATGGCTTTGGTAATGAGGTATCTTTGTAGAAAGCTTGCTTCTGACAACTTCAAAAGGTCGTTTCTTCTTAGTGTGGGTTGTCCCTTGCCTCCTTCAGTATATAAATAGTCTTCATACAGTAGTGAAGCTTTAAACTTATGCCTTCAACATGCTACCATTTTGACATTTTAACAGCTGTTAAGAGGTGTAACAAAGGGCTACTACCATGTTAGTTTAGCACAAGTATTAACAATTTGTTATAGAATTAGCAATTCTTGATGAGACGGCCATTTTGTTAAATTAGGTATGTGTTAAGTATCCTTAACAGCAGTGTTAATACTTACCATTCGTTGAAGAAACTGGGCCTTAGGCCGCTTTCACACGATCCTCTTGCTTTCCACGCCACTTCACTCCACTTCTCAGACACTATTTTTCCTTACTGTCCACTTCTGGCAACTTGCCGGCAACTTCTAGTCCCCACCAAGTCTTCTGCGTCTCAGTTTGACTTGGACCATGGACGCGAACGTTATCCTTGGGAGCTGTATTCTCACGAAAAGAAGATTGAGGAGAAAGGAGAAAGATTGTTCATTATTCATCTAATCGGCCCCAACTGCTCTTAGTTGCCATGGTACCGAACCGACCGTGGAGAAGTACCTAGTCTGCATACTGGTCTCTTGTATGTGCTGCAAATGAACTGTAGTTATTAGAGGCAATATTCTGTACAGAAAGTAATCCCAAATTTAATTCTGATCGCCATTGTCGTGGACAGAGTTCTCCAGTGTCTGGATCTTCAATATCAACACATCCTCTTGTAATATATCGGTTACCAGATGTCCCAAGCCAGTTGTGCAAGTAGCAGGCATTCTTTATCACCAGATCAGTAGTACTCGCCTTCAATTCGATTGGCCTGCTGAAAACTCGAAATCGTCCAGAATACCAAAAGCATTTTCAGCGACTCTCCTAGCCCTCGACAAGCGATAGTTGTATATCCTCTGCTGTAGGGTAAGATTTTGCCTGCTATAGGGTTTTAGTAAATTGTTTCTAAGGGGAAGTTCATCACCACCAAGTATAACAGATTTGCCAGGCCAGTTAAGTAAATGATTTTCTATAGCAGAGTTCAGTGCCGAATCTGTGAACACCGCACTGACATTAACTCCTCTATTGGCGCCTACATCTAAAACACAAAGAAATCTACCAAGACGAAGAGGACGATACTTTTTTTTTTTTGCTATGGGCTTTACGTCGCACCGACACAGATATGTCTTATGGCGACGATGGGATAGGAAAGGCCTAGGAGTTGGAAGGAAACGGCCGTGGCCTTAATTAAGGTACAGCCCCAGCATTTGCCTGGTGTGAAAACGGGAAACCACGGAAAACCATTTTCAGCGCTGCCGATAGTGTGATTCGAACCTACTATCTCCCGGATGCAAGCTCACAGCCGCGCGCCTCTACGCGCTCGGCCAACTCGGAGGAGGACGATACTATAAGTGCCCTTATAATTATAGAATTCAGACCCACTGTTATCTGGACGCTTTATTACGCAATGTTTTCCGTCGATAGCTCCACAGCAGTTCGGGAAATTCCACTTCGATTTAAATACATCCTGAATCCTCCCCCACTCTTCTTTGTTTGTGATACCTGTAAAAGGAGAGAAGAGGTTGCCTGTACAAACATATTTTTCTTAACTCGATCCTATATTTCCATTTATTTTCAAAACTTAACCCTGGAACACCACACTCATAAAACACATATGTAAATACCATAGTAGGGTCTGCTTGACTCGGTCAGATTATAGTCATTCATATAATATCCTTTGAATTTCACCACTTGTGCGTATTCTAGCTGTCTACTGTATAGTTAGAGGAAACCGGTAAATTACTATTGTGATATTGTGATATTTTCTTCAGGAACTCTCTGCTATTCAACCTACCTATCTAATACCAAACAAATGTGATGATGGTGATGATGACCATGGCAAGGTTGCGTCTGAACCAAAGAGAAAACCATCATCCCCAGGAAGAATGCTCCCTCCTTTAAACAAAAGGAAACGCAAGGATACTGGACTAGTTGCCGTGGAATCAGCAATAACGAAATTACGAAATATAACACAGAGACGCAAAGCCGATGATGAATACGATACGTTCGGAAAACATATTGCTGCACAATTGAGACAGTTGCCATTACGCAGGTTTATAATCCTTCAGGAGAAATCCCAGTATGTGATTACAACAGAGGGTTCTAGGACATTTCGTACCACTTGACCGGCTGATCACCTGCGAAGTGTCAGCTGATGACTTAAAAGTATTTAGGAGAGGACATTCCGTACCGCTTGAAAGAATGGGAAGTATTGCGAAGTAAAAACGATATCCTAAAGAATGTATTAATTACCGGGCGAGTTGGCCGTACGTTTAGGGGCGCGCAGCTGTAAACTTGCATCCAGGAGACAGTGGGTTCGAACCCCACTGTCGGCAACCCTGAAGATTTTCACACGAGGCAAATGCTGAGGCTGTACCTTAATTAAGGCCACGGCCGCTTCCTTCCCATTCTTAGGCCTCTCCTATCCCATCGTCGCCATAAGACCTATTTGTGTCGGTACGACGTAAAACAGATTGTAAGAAGAAAATGTATTCATTTGTATATCCATTCTCCACTACTGGAGCAGAAGCCTCCGCGGTCCGCACGGTGTGACCACTACTGATGGTAACCTTCCGTCGGACGCAACTGATTTGATTGGCACACGTGTTAATTCTTATCTCGTATTCGTCATTCATTCGCGGGGGCCTGGCTACTTCCACCTTTCAGTAGTTTCCTGTTTCCGCATGACCTTCAAGCCCATATCGACCAGTTCATCAGAATATTTTATTTTACTTACTTGATAATGAAATAATGCAGTAGTTTATAAATATTCACAATAATAGTAATATTATCCATCCTTATGCTCGTCAGGCACATTGCGCGCAAACACGATGTATATTTCTATTGTATTGTTTCAGGAGTTATAACTTACTTCAAACAATCGACTTTCTTATGTTAATATTTATGTAAGTATAAGTGATAAGTATAGTTTAAATGACAGTTATTAAAATAATATAGAAATTTTCTTCAGCAAATGTTGTAAATTATTTTTGTTTCTGAGTTCTAAAGTCAGACTCATTACGCCTGCTGGCGTGGAAATGGAATACCAATTTGACATCAAGTGGTACGGAATGTCCTGGCGTAAATATTTGGGGATTACGGGAAAACCGTTCGCAGGCAGATAACGACCTAGGTGGTACGAAATGTCCTCAAAAATCAAGTGGTACAGAATGTCCGTGGTACGAAATGTCCGGACACCACAACAGAGAAGCTTCACTGTATGGACGCTCGTGTATCTGGTGTATCTTCTCCATTGCAAGAAAGTACTTCAAGTGTAACTGACTCTTATTATATGAGCATCAGAGAATGCGTTTTCGCTGGTTTTTTTTTTTTTTTCATTTGTAATCGGGTAATTTGTTTTTCTCTACTTAGTTACTTGAATTAAAATTAAATTCAAATTATTTCGTACTATACCGTAATATGCTTGTTATTAGAATTACATATTATGTCTTACTTGAGATATACCTTTAAGAAGTCCTCCAACACAGTGATTACTGACTGCAGAGTTTCTAGTAGAAATCTTGATATTGTGCATGGTGGTATTCTAAACAATAACGCAAGAGAGGAGAAGCTATCTCCTCTGACAAGATATCGAAGAGGAACTTCAAGCTTGGTTCTTGCTGTAATTGCACATTTCATAATTGTATCCTGTTTAGTAATAAAAGGTCGACCATGTGAGGCAACTCCTCAAATTTATCTACATGGAGTCTAAGATGCCGTTGACTTGCGGCATGCAGTTACGGCAAGTAAACTAGCTCCGTGAAAACGAGCCTTTTAATGAAACCAGGCCTAATCGGAGGTAGAGGCAACACAAGGATGTAATCTATCAGCTCCACATCTGCCGCACGGAGTACGATAGGGGAAGTGTGCAGTCGGTTCTGCTATGGTGTCTACGAACATTGCTAACGTTCTGCTGGGAACATTCGACTTCTCCGGCTGAATGAACTACCTGAGGTTGGGCCTTCTAGGTTTAGAATGGAGCAGAGAGCGGGACAATTTCTATGAACGGGGGAGGTGTCAGAGAAAGGCTTGACCGAGCAAGTGCATGTAACGCTATGAGGTGGGTTCGAACCCTACTGTCGGCAGCTCTGAAGATTTTTTTTCCCATTTCCACATCAGGCTGTAATATAATTAAGGCCAGACCGGGCGAGTTGGCCGTGCGGTTAGGAGCGCGCAGCTGTGAGCTTGCATCCAGGAGATAGTGGGTTCCAACCCCACTGTCGGCAGCCCTTAAGATGGTTTTCCGTGGTTTCCCATTTTCACACCAGGCAAATGCTGGGGCTATACCTTAATTAAGGCCACGGCCGCTTCCTTCCCGCTTCCTATCACATCGTCGCCATAACACCTATCTGTGTCAGTGCGACGTAAAGTAAATTGTAAAAAAATAGTATTATTTTCTTCCTTTCTTTCTTTTTTTCTTTCTTTCTTTATTTAATTCATTCTTTCTTTCTTAATCTGATCACCTAGGTTAAGAATTTACCCTCCAGGGTCCGGCTCCATGGCTAAACGGTTAGCGTGCTGGCCTTTGGTCACAGGGGTCCCAGATTCGATTCCCGGCAGGGTCGGGAATTTTAACCATCATTGGTTAATTCCTCTGGCACGGGGGCTGGGTGTATGTTTCGTCTTCATCATCATTTCATCCTCATTACGACGCGCAGGTTGCCTACGGGTGTCAAATCAAAAGACCTGCGTCTGGCGAGCCAAACTTGTCCTCGGACACTCCCGGCACTAAAAGCCATACGCCATTTCATTTTTTACCCTCCAGGGTCTGTTTTTCCTTCGGACTCAGCGAGGGATCCCACTTCTACCGCCTGAAGGAGTGTGAGACTTTGGGTCGGGGATACAACTTGGAAGGAGGACAAGTACCTTGCCCAGGCGGCCTCACCTGCTATGCTGCAACAGTGGCCTTCCATCTGATAGGATCCTTAGTCCTACTATCTTTCTCAGGAACTTCCTTTCTCTTACTTCGAGGGCTCTTAGAGATAGGCACTCTGCTGCGTAGAGGACTGAAGGTCTGACTATTGTATTATAATGTCTTAGTTTGACGTTCATCGATAGGTGTTTTGAGGCGAACAGTTTTATTATTATTATTATTATTATTATTATTATTATTATTATTATTATTATTATGGCTGGGTTTCATTCGAAAATTTATGTAAATAGACACGACAAAATGTGTGACTGAAGTGTAACCATAGCAACCGTGCAAGCTTATGGCTGGTTGCCACCTGAAATTAGCAGCCGTTGATGGATGGCCATGTCCGGGAGACATATTTATGATCATTTGATTTTCGGAAAGGAAAAAGTGTTTATTATTATTATTATTATTATTATTATTATTATTATTATTATTATTATTATTATTATTTCTTCCTCAGTCTGTTTATTCTCCAGGGTTGGTTTTTTCCCTCGGACTTGTAGGAGGACCATTACCTCGCTCAGGTGACATCACCTGCTATGCTGAATAGGGACCTTGTGGGGAGGATGGGAAGATTGGAAGGGATAGACAAGGAAGAAGGAAGGATGCGGCCGTGACCTTATGTTAAGTACCATCCCTTATTTGCCTCAAGGAGAAGTGGGAAGCCACGGAAAACCACTTCGAGAATGGCTGAGGTGGGAAAAATATTGTTCTTTTACCTATTGGTAATATATACATTTGTAAAAAGATTTCCTTTTTTTTTAGCTATATATGCCTTTGCTGGCGAGATGTAGTGTTTACAGTGCACTATGTCTTCTGGTATGGGCTATATCACATTTGTTACTTTCATTGACCTGTCTCAGTCTCATCCTTGGCTTTGACAACATGAAAGTGACTGAGGTATGAGTGATGCTAGTAATACCATTGCTTATGCAGCCAGTCCCTGTTATGAATGGTGTGAAGATATCGCTCATAGGGTCGGTTGGTGCATGCATTTCAGTGGGCTTGGCAGACTGATATGTAATAGCAGTGGTTGGCTCTGTGAGGAAAGCAACGGGAAACTACCTCACTCCTAATTTCCCTAGTACGCCTCTTCAGTGACGCCTAGGCTATTTATGACAGCTGTTGGCCGAGCTGCAGAGGATCAAACCAGCCTTCGGGCTGAATACCCAACATACAACATGTATGTATGTATGTTCAGTCCGTCAGCGATTCCGCTGGTGGGATCCTCAACAGCTCTGCCATCGGCTGTCATAGATGGCCTAGGCATCACTGAAGAGGCGTACTAGGGAAATGATCTTGTAAATCTGCAATACGTTTGAGCTGAATGCAATTTGATATAATACTAGGCCATTTGATTGCATAATTCGAAATCCTTAAGCTACTGCGATTTACGAAGTGTTCTGGATTGTCGAGTGCGTATGATTACGACCGAGGTGCTTTTCTGTTGTGTCAGATTGGTGAAAAGACGAAGTAACAACACTTAAATGACTGATTCCCACAGGAATTAATTGGCACTGGTGATCTCTCCAGTATGGTGACGTGCTTCAGAGAGCCCATTGTAGTACGCGTCGCCACCTCTAAATTGTGCTGTGCTTGTTTTGCTGGCCATGACATTTTCTCCGTCTCAGTTATATTAGGTTATGCGATGTCAGCACGGAATTTCCTTTCCCCGGTACGTTACGCAAGGTGATCAAGCTAGCGCTTGGAACATGATCCTAGCGTTTTGATCAGCAGCTAGCCTGCTGTGTTGTCGAGGCTATTTCATTAGCGACTGGCTTGCACTGGCCTCTGCACCTGATTAGTGGAGATGGTAGTCTATAGTGTTTAACAAATGAAGTTCGGCTTTGCGGCTGAAAGGGATAGGACGCATGCCTTTGGTTCGAAGTCTCCAGTTCGATTTTCGTACTTATACTCCTAATTCCCTTGGTTCGATGACTGGGTGTATGTGACGTGTTCGTTGTTCATTTCATCCTCACCGCCAAGCAATGCGCCATATTATTAACCCTCGAAGTGGCGGTCATTTATCCTGTAATGGCAGCGATATTTTACCGGTGTTGCAGACTCTTAGTATAAATTGTGTTAAAAATCGTTGACATGTTATACATACATACATACATACATACATCCATACATAAATAGCACACCCTTTTATCCTCAAAAGTACAAGGAATAAGATGATACTAAAGCTGTTATTTATCATCCACAAAGTGTAAGACCAAAAATATGTTGAATTTGTTTATATTACTTATTTTTGCAAAAGTTTTGCTATATATAAAATGTTTAGGTAAATTAAAAAAATGACATATATTGTATATGCTCGTCAGGCACATTGCGCCCAGACACGATGCATATTTCTATTATATTATTTTGTTTCATAATTTATACTTCAAAAAATCGACTTTCTTATGATATTTATGTAAACATAAGTGATAAGTATCGTATGATGGGTAATTATTCAAATAATATAGAAGTTTTCTTTAGTAAATGTTGTCAATGATTTTTGTTCCTGATTTCTAAAGTGTGTCTGTCATGCTCATTACAGCCGCTGGCTTGAAAATGGAACTTCAATATGATATCAAGTGGTACGGATTGTCCTGGCATTAATATTTGTGGATTACGGGAAAACTGTCCGCAGGTAGTTAACGACCTAGGTGGTACGAAATGCCCTCAAAAATCAAGTGGTACGGAATGTCCGTGGTACGAAATGTCCGGACACCAAATATAGCTGGCTCAGCTGAGACATTCGTGTGGCCGGCCGCTGAGTATGTAGCAGCTAGCACAAGACAGCGGAATTATGACGCTACTTTGGCAACGATTTACACTAGATTAGTGTAAGATGTTATTATACAAACTATTTCATGATTATGGCCAAGCATTTCTCCTTCAATTGATTCGTAATTAGCACATTTCGATTAATAATAATAAGATTATCGAAATAAAATAAAGAGCATATCAAAACGCCTGATATCAGGCGTTGCCACTGGGCAAACGCATAAAAAGCCTGATATCAGGCGCTTGCCACTTGGAGGGTTAAAATGTAGAATGTTACATTATTACAAGCTTGCTCTAAGTGTCCGGCCCATGGACATGGGTTCGATTCCCAACAACAAAAACGAAAGAAAGCACTAAAGCTAAAATACTGCATTTCATTTATCAGTAACTCTTACCACAGCAGCCCTGCAGTGCCTTCCTACACGGATGTTGAATTGGCGGGAATGAAATACCAGCACTCTGTTTTCTGAAAGGCGAGGAAGTACATACGATGAGTAATGTATTCTCTGTTTTATAGATCACATAGCCTCTGTGGCTCAGGCGGCAGCACGCCGGCCTCTATTATTTTCTTTTTTGCTAGTGGCTTTACGTCGCACCGACACAGATAAGTCTTATGGCGACGATGGGATAGGAAAGGCCTAGGAATTGGAAGGAAGCGACCGTGGCCTTAATTAAGATAGTCCCAGCACTTGCCTAGTGTGAAATTGGGAAACCACGGAAAACCGTCTTCAGGGCTGCCGACAGTGGGATTCGAACCCACTATCTCTCGGATGCAAGTTCACAGCTGCGCGCCCCTAACCGCACGCCTAACTCTCTCGGTACTCTATTATTGATACAGTATATTGCATCACGCGCCGCCGCCACCCCCCCCCCCCCCCCCCCGCGGTCACGCGAAGCATGTTGACTACTTGGCTTACCAAATTTATCAAGTCATAAGTTAAAACTTTTCAGAATTTTATCTAAAATATGGCGAAGTCGCTAGTAGCTACGTTAGAAATTTTTTCGCTAAGTAAAAATAGGCAACCATGCTCTATTAACACTAATCGGAGGGGGAAAATGGTAGTTGTCCGAAACTTCGATAAATGAAGATATCGGCCAAAGAAAGACAAAGACCAGGAAGGACACTGAAAATGAAAGACTCCCTAGGTCGCGAGTGCTCTAATAGCGTCGAGGTCAGAAAAGAACAAGATTATACTACAAATCGATCAGTAAGTTTAATTGATTTCCAGTAGCGGTTTCGTTTTTGCCATCCTCACCTGGACTGTTCAGAAGATAAGTATAAAAATAAGAAGTATAGGTTGATTGATGATAATAATAATAATAATAATAATAATAATAATAAGCAGGGAGCCTTGCGCAAATGAGTGGATGCAGTGCCTGGACTCAGCGAAGAGCACCGTGGTCACCAATCCACGCTCCCTCAGTCATTCACCACTGATATGCATTTAGGGCAGTCGCCCAGGCTATCACCACGTGCTACAGCAGACCCTGGCGTGCCCAAGCCTCTCCTGCGGGGAGTGTACGTCATACCTTAGCAAGTTGGAAACTGGTCGACTGCTCCTTTTCCTTCACTGCAGTCCAGGGTTGCCACCGTTAGTACTTTAGTACTAGATCTAGTACTTCGTGGACATTTTTAGTACGTTAGTTCTTTTTATGGAAATCTAGTACTTTTTACGGAGGTAGAGTAGACGTTCTTCCACTGCAGCAGAAGAACAAGAAAGAAATCGATAAGAAGTTTCAGAGCCAAGTGTCTATCTTTTCATGTTGAATTGTGTGAACAAGTTTTTAGAGGGTAGTTTTTAGTGATCCTATTTTAAGAAATCTCTTCGTGTCGAACTAGAAAACTGAAAAAGAGATGGCAGTTTCATCAGTATAATCCCATTAGCTATATATTTCCCTAATGTAATTACAGAAAGTGCTTATGAAGTTAGATAGGAAATGGTGGGTAGCAAAGTCCACAGAAACTTAAAAAGCTTTTCAGTCTGCCGAACATACAGGTTCAATATAAAAATTATGGTACACTATAACATACCTGCAAAACAACACACTATTAAGCAATAGGCTCTATTTATATTGAACTTGTGTGTTCGACAGACTGGAATGGCTTTTAAGTTACATTTAACCGAGTCGACACTGGAAAGTGTGGTTTCCTTCTTAACAAACAAGTCCACAGAATCGCAGAAAGAGTACTAAGAATTTATGGAATTTTGGAACTCTTTAATCGAACTGAAAAATCCTGTAGGCGACTACATCTTTTCAAATTTGAAAAAAAATTTGAAGGCACTGCTCTGTTTACCACATTCTCCTGCTGAAACAGAACAGTTTCTTTTCCTGCTCTTTCTGTTAATAAGACCAGATTGAGAAACAAACTACTATTCTGTAGCGAATGTGAATGGGCTCCTTCTAAAGCACTCTTGTCTGCCCAAAATGTTCACATTTCAAAACAGTTTATTGCTTTGGCAATATTCTCCAAGGATTAAGAGAAGAGCAAAATGTGAAATGCATGTTAATATATTCTAAAAGACAGCCAAATTTTGGGTAGTGTATGAAGACAAAATGAATATATATATATATATATATGTGTGTGTGTGTGTGTGTGTGTGTGTGTGTGTGTGTGTGTGTGTGTGTAAACAAAGTGATTTAGTACTTTTTTCCATAATCTAGTACCTTTTCACGGGAAAATTTAGTACGAACATTTTTTGTCCGGTGGCAACCCTGCTGCAGTCCCGTTTCTCTAAGGGGCCTGGTATGAGGCGAGATGGATCTGTCCTGGAGGGTTTTTATGACCGGATGCCCTTCCTGACGTCAACCTCATAAGAGGAGTTAATGAGATGAAATGAATGACGTGATACATGATAAAGGGAGAAGGGAATATGTCGCTATAATCTAGGCTATAAATAATGTTATTCGCACTGAGTGAAATGGTAGTTTAGGGGAAGGCCTGAAATGTAATGTGTATATATATAAAATAAGAGTTTTGTCTGTACATTGCTCAGAATTTGAAAAGAATGGTATTTCTGTATCGCTCATGTCCACAGTAACAAGAAAATGCATTTTTTACTTTTCCGTAATTTCTGTCTGTCTGTACACGCATCAATAGAAAACGGCTGAAGAGAATTTAATGAAAATCGGTATGTAATGTCGGGTGATGAACCACTGCAATCTAGGCTACAAATTATTTTATTCACGTTGAGTGAAATGGTAGTCTAGGGGAAGGCCTGAAATGTAATTCTCAAATAAGTTATTTATGTTATTAGTGGTCGTATCGATAAATACTACATAACTAACATAACTTTAGTTATGTCGTAAGTTAGTTGTAGTTATGTAAGAAGTTATTAAATTTCCGATCACTTATGTCTTATACATTGTTACCGTACCGCATATAATCAGAGATATTCATGAATTTGGATTTTTGTTACTAAGTCCATATCAGCGCCGAGTCACGAGAAAATGGGTAAACAGAATTTAGTGAAAATCGGTATGTAAAGTCTGAGAATAAGGAACTACAGTCTACGATATAAATAATTTTGTAGGACACCGTAATATCACAGAGTCGAAAGAAAACTAATGTGAAGGCCTGCAATATAGAAAGCTCATAAACTTTATCAACAATAACATTACATTGACCATTGTTTGTTGTGATGTGCTTTTTTTCTTCTGTTTCCTCTCATCCCTGATAGATAGGATTACTGCAGCGTACCGAGGTTTTTTTAATTTGCTTGACGTCGCACCGACACAGGTAGGTCTTATGGCGACGATGGGATAGGAAATGAATAGTGGTGTGAAGGAAGCGGCCTTGGCTTTAAGGTACAGCCTGGTGTGACTGGTGTGAAAATGGGAAACCACGGAATACCATCTTCAGGGTTGCCGGCAGTGGGGTTCGAATCCACTATCTCCCGGATGCAAGCTCACAGCTGCGCGCCCCTAACCACATGGGCAACTCGCCTGGTCGTACCGACTGTAACAGCCTGCCTGTATATTGGCGGGAAGTAGCTGGGGAGTAAGATAACTTTCTTCTTTAGCATGCCATTCCTCTGGTTCATACATTTTCTGATATATCTGGTACGTAACACACTGGTTCATCATAGTATTCGAGCTATACAATCCCTACTCTGAGGCACTGATTGGAATGAGCAGTGTGCGTATTTAACGGAATAATGACAGAGGAGTGTTCACGGCAATCTGCGACCTGGTTATTCCAGCTCTGGAACTTTGGACTCTTAGATCGGCACCGTAGTACTGTTCGTTGAAAGTGAGAAAGAGTGCGGTTTTTCATTTGATCGAGTATTTTATATGATAACATTGCTTTCAATCGCTACATTCCTACTGACGTTTTTGTAATGACCTATGTTGAATTCAGTTAGGAAAACCATGAAGTCAGTCTGAGAATCCCGTAGCGAAGCACGGGTACATCAGCTACTTTCATATATAACTTACCTTCCAATACGGGATATGTTTCTCACGTCTTTGTATACTTCTGTACGTATTTCTTCTTCTATTTGGATGTCATTATATATTACACCGGTACAGATTTACATTCACACAAAGGAATACCGGTACACCACTCCACAGAATTATTAACACATCAAGCAAATAACATTACAACTGCGGAGTCACAGTGAAAACTGCTTCGAGTTACGCTATCGGACTGTTACATTCACGTACTGTGAGGATTTTCCTCCTACATGACATTCATTCGACAAAACGGAGCAGTGAACTATGTGCGAGACCCAAAGTCTCTGATTCCCCTCAACATGTACCAATAGGAATAAAGGCTGCTGCAGTTATCGAGGAGGAGATACAGGGAGAAAGTGAGAGATATGCATATCTCTAATGTTTTGATGTACCGTATCAGTAGTTTGTAGTTCTTATTAATTGAAAAAAATCAGTAGATTTCATATAAATACACCTATCCGCTGGTAGTCAATAAAAATGTAAAGAATAAAGCGGCTGCTGGGCTCATATAGAGACGAGAAGAGGGAATCCCGAGGGACGGGAAGGGATCGTACGTTAAGAGCTGCTAGAAGAGAAAATAGTGACGTTGCGTGATTAACTGCAGTGTCTGAGACAGGCTGGCCAACAGTAAAAAATTAAACCTCAAGATAAATTTGCCACACTAGCAGACCCAAGCATAATACAGCAATGAAATAAATAAATAAATAAATAAATAAATAAATAAATAAATAAATAAATAAATGTTATTTCCATAGCCCCTCAAAATTCCTCAAAAAATAATTTTCCTCCTAAAATTCCTCCTGACTCTTTCATCCCCCCCCCCCAACTTGGCCTCTAGGACGATTAAATCTCCCTAAATTTAGGGGGAAAACCCCCGAGTTGGCAACACTGCAGTATTCTTCCCAGTCTCCCATGTCGTAACGGTTACCCGTCACCTTACTCTCCATGATTGCCTTTCGCTAATCTATATATATAAAATAAGAGTTTTGTCTGTACATTGCTCAGAATTTGAAAAGAATGGTGTTTCTGCATCGGTCATGTCCACAGTAACCAGGAAATGCACTTTTTACTTTTCCGTAATTTCTGTCTGTCTGTCTGTCTGTCTGTCTGTCTGTCTGTCTGTCTGTCTGTCTGTCTGTCTGTCTGTCTGTCTGTATGTATGTATATATGTATGTAGACGCATCACTAGAAAACGGCCAAAGAGAATTTAATGAAAATCGGTATGCAAAGTCGGGGAATAAGTCGCTACAATCTAGGCCATAAATAATTTTATTTACGCTGATAGAAATGGTAGTTTAGGCGAAGGCCTAAAATGTAATATTCAAATATTTATGTTTTTAGTAGTCCTATCTTCATAAAAATTGATGTGCAAAGTTTAGGAATACGTCGCTAGAATCTAGACTATGAATAATTTTATTCACGCTGAGTGAAATGGTAGTTTAGGGGAAGGCCTAAAATTTAATTTTGAAATACTTACGTTATTAGTGGTCCTATTTCATTGAAACTTGGTATGCAGAGTCGGAGAACGAGCCACTATAATTTAAGCTATAAGTAATTTTATTTACGCTGAGTGAATTTGTAGTTTAGAGGAAGGCCTAAGTTATTAATTGTCGTATCGATAAATACTACATAACCAAAGTTATAGAGAATTAAATTTCCGACCATTTATGTCTTATACATTTTTACCGTACCGGCTATGATAACACAGATATTCATGAATTTGTAATTTTGTTGGCAAGTCCATATCAATGCCGAGCCACGAGAAAATGGGTTAACAGAATTTAATGAAAATCAGTATATAGAGTAGGGGAATAAGAAACTACAGTCTAAGCTATAAACAATTTTATTCATCTTGGATGAAATTGTAGTTTAGGGGAAGGCGCCTAAAATGTAATTTTTAAATACCAATGTTATTGGTCCTATCGAAAAGTACTATATAAAGTTATAGAGAATACAATTTCCGATCATTTATCTTTTATTCAGTTTTACCGTACCGACTATGATAAGAGTGGTCTTTCAGAGTGGGAAAACGAAATGTGAAGGCCTATAATATCGAAAGTGCATAACATTGATCAAAAATAACATTATATTGACTATTGTTTATTGTGATGTTCTTTGTCTCTTATGCTGCCTCTCAACTCCGATAGATTACTGCTTCATACCGAGTATAACAGCCTAACTGAATATTGGCGGAAAATAGCCGGGGAGTTAGAAAACTTTCTTCTTTATCATGCTATTCCTCTGGTTCATACATTTTCTGATACAGCTGGTACGTAACACACTGGATCATCATAGTATTTCAGCTATTCGATCCCTACTCTGACGCGCTGTTTTGAATGAACAGTGTGCATACTTAAGGCAGAGCCTCACTTAGTGGTGGTGGTGGTGGTGGTGGTGGTGGTGATGGTGGTGGTGGTGGTGGTAGTAGTAGTAGTAGTAGTAGTAGTAGTATGGCCTGGTCTAGAATAACAATTTAGGCCTTTTCCAAATTATAGCACCACAATATTCACTAAATAACTCAAAATTCAACTCTGAAAAGAGCCGTTTCTTTCTCTTCACTTTCATTAAATTCTACATTCAATGTATTCCAAACTAGCAGTGAAGAGGGGGTTTCTCTTCTGGCTTGGAGGAAAAATTTGCCTTCAAGTCAGATAGATTTTTCCGCCGCCAGTGTAGTAAATTGATATTTTCCGACTCATTAGGTACTTCTAGGAAACAGAATAGTAATTGGGCATAGTTTTTTGTTCACGGATCACGGCTGTCTGAGGTTTGGTCATTCCAGGTCTGGAACTTTGGACTGTTAGATAGGCAGCGTAGTCCTGTTCGTTAAAAGTGAGAAAATGTGTGGTGTTTCATTTGAACGAGTATTTCGTAATATGAAAGCATTCCTATTGACGTCATTGTATGTTCATTTCATTTGGGAAAGCCACTAAGACAGTCTTTCTGACGATGTAAAAAGGCATTATAATGAAAACATCCCAACCTCATTGTGACTGATGGTATGAAATTGGGTGGACCATCACAGTGAAAATTCCCTCAGTCTTCATATGTGAAAAGACGTTTGGTGACTTCCCCGCCGCATTTCTAGGGTAACGTTAAGAGCTATGCAATTTAATACAATCTTGCGCACAACGTGTACACTACCTAGCCTAGAATTCTGTATACAATGTAGAATTCCGTAGCGAAGCACGGGTACATCAGCTAGTATTGTATGAACAAAACCCGAGCGAGCTTACTCACGCGGGTTGGAATGATGACATGCAAGGAAACGTCTTGTGCAGCAAATCAAATCGCTGTTTAAATGTAACGACGTAGCCAGTGACCAGCAAGTCTTAGAACTTCTGGAGGAAAGTCTATAAATAGCCGAAACATTCAGATACATGATGTTAAATACACTGTTAAAAACAATACGGTAATCGTAAAATGAATTTATGAGCATTATTTTATAACACAGAAGCATTTAAAATTTTATTGATTAACAAATATTGTCGATTTATGTGCTTATTATAGATTTTCTAAAAATATGTATTTACATTTAAAAATGTGAAAATATGTGTTTTTATGTGAAGTTTTTACACTCGGGGTTGCACAATAGGAATAATGAACTTTGTAACTTGCGTTAAAATTTACGCAAACAAAAAATGTAATTACATAAAAATCCGCTCCCTAGTGATGAAGTCCAAGAAGTAGTGGACCTGTTCTATGAGTGGACTCGTGCTGTGATCCGTGACCTTGTTCCCACTCGTAAAACTTCTGCCAGATGCCCTCCATGGAAGAAAAGTGACATAAAATTGCAGAAATTAATAAAACTTAAGCATGGAAAGACTGGAAAAGATCGCCTTCTGAAGTAAGGTATTAAACCTTTTCTGACCTTCGCTAACATCATAAATAGCTTCTAAGATGGGATCACCAGAACTACATAAACTCTGCTTGCCTAGAAGCGAGAAGTAATAGCAAGATTTTCTGGTCTCTGACAAACAGGAAAAATTACAAAACGTGTGCCAGACACAGTGACTTGGGGTGATAATTTAGCCAGTAGTAGTAATAGACAGGAAATTTTCAATGATTATTTTGCGTGTAATTTTTTTTGCACCTGTTCAGTTCCCAGATTTTCCGAGTATTGATTCTCTTCCCTCTCATAGCTTCAGTAGTTTTTCCACCTCTGAGTCAGAAGGCTATTCTTTACTTTCCTCCCTGCCAGAAAATAAACCTACTGGTCCACATGGCCTCAGTCCTGTCTTCCTTAAGAATACCGCTACGACTCTTGCCCATCTTATTGCTGCTATACTTAACCGTTACTTCTTAGCTGACTACTTTCCTGACCACTGGAAAATGGCTAACATCAGTCCGGTTTTTCGAAAGTGGAAAGAGGTCTGATGTCAGAAACTATCGCCTGGTTTCTGTTTTAGCCACCCTGTCACTCATCTGTAGAAAGATGAATTATTCTGCGTGATTTGAGAGTCACGGTGTGATTTTATATCGTGATTTTCTGGTATCAGTGATTTTGTTACCGTGACATGATCACACATTGGACCACCCGTGCTGCTTATTATTTGTAGCTTATGATCACGAGAGGGCCTTGTTATTGTGACTATCTCTGTGTGTAAATATTTATAAGACGGTCTTGTATATAAACATCCTGCATTTTGTTTGCAGTACAGAAAACGATAGTTGCCAGTTTACTTCTAGACGTACAGACAATAAATTTTGAATCCAAGTATGCTTTTCTTGGAGTTGCTGATATCCAACCAATATGTCAAAAAAATAGTTAGGACCAACAGTGGTACCGGTCGTGTTCTGTACCGTAACCAGTTATGTGGTATGTGATTGAAAATTAAATTCAACGCATTTGTCCGGCACAAGTAAAAAATATAATGATGGATAAATTTGTTCTCGGCCACCTAAATGTAAGTTTAGGGTTACCACTGCACCTTTCCCTACATACAAACTCATTAATCGCTTTATCTAGCATCGAAACAACATATGTTCCAAAATTAATTGTTTAAAGAAACTGAATTAATTTAAAACAAAGCAAATAAAACACACAAATCACCCAATGAAACATTATTATTTACACACGTTTGTTAGTATTCTAGCCAAGTCCCGTGAATTACGATGCAGTTTGAACGCACACTTAATGATAATAATGATAATAACAATAACACTACGAGCCAACATAATTTCGCGTGGCTATTTCTAGCCGGGTGCAGCCCTTGTAAGGCAGACCCTCCGTTGAGGGTGGGCGGCATCTGCTATGTGTGCGTAACTGCGTGTTATTGTGGTGTGTGTGAGTGCAGGATGTTGGGGACAGCACAAACACCCAGCCCCCGGGCCATTGGAATTAACCAGTGAAGATTAAAATCCCCGACCCGGCCGGGAATCGAACCCGGGGCCCTCTGAACCGAAGGCCAGTACGGCTGACCATTCAGTCAACGAGTCGGCCACGAGTCAACATGACAATTTCCTAAAATTGATATTACTAGCGATTACGAGGTTTAAGCTATTTTTATATTCGGAAGTAATATGCTTAATTTTTATAAATATTTTATAGGCCTACTTACAGTAAGTTGACTTTATCATAAGAAACTACGTACAAATGTCCATATGGTTGCCAATGATGATGATTATGCTCCTTCCAATGATGATGATTATGCTCCTTCCTCTAATCAGATCGCTTCGCGTGGATACTGTTGTGGCAGCACATGTTGTGATATCAAGGCTGATTAGTTACACACTAGTTCGGTATATGGCGTTGTGAGGGCGCGCGATGATCACATTGGAGAGAAACCTTGAAATCAAGGCTGATCACCGTGACGGCGTAGGAAGTAACAGTAGTTACTCGTGATTTGTAGATTCAGTGAAAAAAAATCACAGTTTGTGAAATATCGTCCGTCACGTACGCATATGTTGCGAGCTCCTCAAGTGGATTGGTGATACTTGCATCTTGGTATTTCATCACTTTACACCAGAAATTAACGATGTCCTTGGTTTGGGGCCATTTTTACAAAGGACTTTTTTTCCACCTTTGCTTCGTTCTAAGTTACATTTGATTCAAGAAGAGGAACCAATTATGTAAATAACATTAAGTGCATTTGACTTCGGAAGAAGCGACACCTCATTATGAAAGAAAGACATAATGAAGCGTTCGTTTATTGCTTCCTTATTTGTAAAGGCATCCCCTACGTCTCCGCCTACAGTTCTGGTCTTCCCCGGCACGCCTTTTGATGGCTTCACTACTGTGAACGTCACGAATTCAAATATGAACTATTACATTGTTATACTCTATCATATTGCACAAAACTTTAATTTAAAAACCCACCAAAATATCCAGGAAAAAGACAATTTCCCATCGTGTATTAAAATGTGCTCATTGGCTGAGACTATAAAAACCTAGGTTTAAAGGAGAAACCACCGTGTTGGCAACGCTGCTGACACAGCTGACACGGTAATATTAAAGTCTTTGGCTGCAGCAATGTGCCAGGTTTCCTTGTGACGAAGTCAGCTGCCTCGCCCTCGTTTGCTGTTGATGAGCTCGCTGGCGTCGCGGGGGTTGACGTTGGGGATGGGGGTGGGGCAGATGGGTGATGTGTCTGCAAACTTCTCTCCCTCCCAGTATCCGAGCTGTTGGTTCAAGCGCCAAAAGCGTGAATTTTCACGCATGGTTGTTGTGAATTGGTAAGCAGTCAAGTGTTGGAGGCATGATTTCAGTCTAATTGGAGGCAATGGAACAAGTACAAAAGTTATCGTAATTCAAGGCTACGGTTATGGAACGACTAGCGGCTACCCGCGCGAGCTAGCGCTACATTTTATAAACATTGCTAGTGTTTAAGCGTTTGAAATTGTCATTTGATCACGCGCGAGCCTTTAAAGTGAGTGAAACGGTTCGTTGTTGGTTTCTTCGCGCCAGTTGAAGCTTTTCAGAAGAGTGGTTGGTAGTCTTTGATTGCGAAATATTAATAAACGAAGACAATTTGATTTCATTCCACTCAGATTTCTACATTTTTACAGAATGAAGGAATATATCGTAAATAAAATATTATTGGGCTATATGATATTCCAAAATATTTTAATTCCATCAGTTCCCTTACCTCAGTGTTATTGCAAGTTTCTCTTCTGCTAAAATGGAATGTGTTTCTGTGCCTTGTAGCAAGGTCCTATTCCCGTGATTATAAGGTCCTTTATATTATCCCAGATAATATCTATCTGGCCTCATTCGACGACAATATTCGAGAATTTTTCGTTCGTTGTCTTTAAAGCATTCTGTGCAAATGATTCACCGAGTTCACGGCTATTTTCATAAATTGGGTGTTCTGAATTCCTTCGTCTGTGTAAATATCTAGATTTCAGAAAACTATTTTCGTATAAAAATAAATCTTCAGCTGCAGAGAACTTCGTCGCTTGTAAAAGAACTCGCAACTATCCAGAACACGCTCGAAAGCGTCTACTCGCTACTAGCAAGTTAAAGTTGCCCGAAATGAGCGTACCGGGCCCCAGTAGGAACATGCCAAATTAAAAGATAAATTGTTTTTCTCTTGGACTTCGAGGAAAAGGTTGAATAAAAAACAATATATTTACACCAAACTTAAGACATTAAATGTATTGGCGGCAAATTAAGCAGGAAATTTCAGTTTTCTTGGTACGCACGATATTCGTGGTTGACAGGCTGTATTTTGTATATACAAATCACAGACGTATACACTTTGTGTCATCCCATGCATCATAACACGTTTACGAAACAAATACCGCGAAGTCAGCCTTTCATTGTTTGAGTAGGCTGATAATATATCCTTCTTGTGACCACTCTGTACAAACATGTCCCCCATTTCCTTCCCTAATGAGTAATGACAATGTGTCATAAGGACCTTTTCCCTTTCACTTGCCTGTTTTATCTGTACCACGGTCGGCGCTTGCAGAGTGGGTCTCGGGCCACTCCGTGGTCGGGCAGCTGTATCAGGGCGAATAGACTGGCAAATGTTGAAAGTTCCATAAGGCTCCGTAGTTCAGAGAACTACACCACGCGCCGCACAGATCGTTTGGTCTGAACGAATAGCAATTGAAGGCAATATTGTGTAGGCACGACGCACTGTATAATATTGTTTGTGTGTGAATTGAGTGGTGTTATTAAATGCAGTCAGCATCATGCCAGGCTGTTTTGTATCACGATGTAAATCTTAGAGCACTTGATGTGCATGGCTTCGAAAACAGGGAAGTGCCTGAAATATTTACACGTGATATGAATAATATTTTAGATGCTATGGATTTTCAATTGACCAGGCGAGTTGGCCGTGCGGTTAGGAGTGCGCAGCTGTGATCTTGCAACCGGGAGATAGTGGGTTCGAACCCCACTGTCGGCATCCCTGAAGATGTTTTTCCGTGGTTTCCTATTTTCATACCAGGCAAATGCTGGGGCTGTACCTTAATTAAGGCCACGGCCACTTTCTTCCCATTCCTAAGACTTTCCTATCCCATCGTCGCTATAAGACTTATCTGTGTCGGTGCGACGTAAAGCAAATAGCGATTTTAAATTGACGATTGAGGGGGCTCCAAGATGATGGCAAGCATCAAATGTCACAAATACCCTTCGTTAGCCTTCTGTGATGTGATGAAACGTGTAGACGCTACAATGGAAGAAATGCTAAAAGGGAGAAGAGCTGTTGGGTGGTAATATACTTTCAGTCTGTGTCAGTGTTTTGGAATTTGTTCTCTTCGAAGGATCATCTGCTATTATATTTACCCAAAATGGTATTTCATTACATTAATTCCAGATTTATTTTTCGGGTGAAGGAAATGCTAAGAGAAGCGAAGTCCAGGTCATCTTCTAAAGCATCAAGAAAAGTATTCTAAGTCTCTTTCCAGTTGGAGGTGATCGTTTTCAGTGATTGTGTATATTCTGCATTACTTTTTTACCATTTCTTTCTGCAAACAGTACTGCAGTAGGCGCATTAATCTGTATTTCCATTATATGCACAAGTCTAGCAGTATAGCTATCATCTTGAAGGTGGTTTTTCGTGGTTTTCCATTGTCACGATATCGCGACAAAAATGTTCCGCGTTATTTCGCTAAGTAGACCTTCCTTCAGCGCTTGAATTTCGCTTCAATCATTTTCAATATTAATAAAGTTTCATTAATGTGATTTTTGAACTATTTATGTGAAAAATAGGTATGTAAACAGAAACAATAGGCCTATCGATAATCATTCAATGTGCATAATACAATCTTGTTTAGGACTAAATATAGCCCAGATCAAGGTTACATACTCTTTCACCCTATATGGACATACCATTAAGGGATTTCGTACAATCTTAAGGTATTTCATTCGAATTAAGAAATTCTTTTTCTGTCTTCCATTTCTCTTCACACATGCAATATTGGAATACCATTTTAAGCTCATTATTTTGCGTGAATTTCGCTGCAGTTTCGCACTTATCGCAAAAATAAAATCAATGTCTTCTTAACCAGAATCGTATGATTAGTTATCTCAAAATCGCTCTAAAATATTTTTTTCGCGTTTATCGTTAATTCGAAAAATCTTGCCTCCAGATATCAGCTTGCATTTGGAAGATCGTGTGTTCGAATCTCACTGTCGACAGTCCTGAAGATGGTTTTTCGTGGTTTCCCATTTTCACACCAGGCAAATGCTGGGACTGTATCTTAATTAAGGCCTTCCAGCTCCTAGGCCTTTCCTATCCCATCGTTACCATAAGACCTACCTGTGTCGGTACGATGTAAAGCCACTAGAAAAAAAGATTAGGAAATGAAGTCTTAAAGGACGTAGATGAATATTGTTACTGGGGTAGCAAGAGTAAGGAGATAAAATGCAGACTAGTACAAGCAACGATGCCTGTCTTAAGAAAAGTAATTGGCTCACTTCAAACATTGATATAGCAATTATAAATATTTTTGAAGATTTCGTATGGAGCGTGGCACTGTATAGAAGTGAAATATGGGCAGTAAGTAGCTCAGAAAGAAAGAGAGTAGAAGCTTTTGTAATGTGGTGTTACAAAAGAATGCTGAAGGCGAGGTGGATAGATCGAATCACGAATTAAGAAATACTCAATCGATTTGGTGAGAAGAGATCGATTATAGAATTATTGGGCACATCTTAAAGACACCCACGACTTGTTCAGTTGGATTTTGGGGAAAGTGTAGGCGGTAAGAACAGTAGGGGTAGACGAAGGTATGAATATGACAAGCAGATTAGAGCAGATGTAGGATGAAGTACGTAGTATATAGCTATTCGGTTAGACAATGTTATCTTTATTTTTGACAGCAAACATTTTGCTTTTCTATTTTCAGGGAAATATCAAAGGCTTCCATATCGTGGCTGCTGTCCAGCAAGCATTGTTTTACAAACCACTGAATGCCATTATACTGACTATTTAAACAATTCAGTTCACTAAAGAAGCTAAAATAAAGATTCAAAATGTAACCATAACGTGACGGCGCTATTTGCAGGAAGTCAAATTGTTAAATACACCGTAATGCTTGAAATTTGAGCAAGGAGAGAGAAATTCGGGCGTGCGCTGTTTGTTTGTTTTCATGAATGTCGTTATTACAACTTATGATCGTGATCAGTGAAATAGTCCAGTGCCATAGTAGTCGGGGTTGCGTTAGCTGTTAGCCTGTTAATGTGTGTGCATAAATGCCATTGTAGTGTAGTTAGTTCTCCGTAAGAGCCTATGTATAGCCGCCATCTTGTGCGGTAGCCTCTGGGCCGCTTTCTCCATAAGAGCCCGTGTATAGCCGCCACATTGTGTAATTGATGTCGGGAAGGGCAGCCTGCTGAGGAGGAAGGAGGTTAGGCCCCTCCAAGATAGTGACTGTTCACGTTGGGAAGGGCATCTCCCCGTAAAACTAAGGTTTTGCACATACAAGATTGCAACTGTTCACGTCGGGAAGGGCATCTGCCCGTAAAACTGAGGTTAGACCATCCAATATGGCGACTGTCCGCGTCGGGAAGGGCATCTGCCCGTAAAACTGAGGTTAGCCCCTCCAAAATGGCGACTGTAAGGTTAGGCTGGCTCTCATATGCAAAATCCGCGTCGGGAAGGGAATATCACCCTAAAAGTGCGGTTAGGCCCTCCAATATGGCGGTTGTGAGTTTGGGCATGCACTCTTATGTAAAATCCACGTCGGGAAGGGCAACTTGCCGTAAAACTGAGGTTAGACCCCTCTAAGATGGCGTCTGTGAGATTAGGCATGCTCTCTTAAGCAAAATCCGCGTCGGGAAGAGCAGTTTGCCGTAGAACTTAGGTTAGGCCCTTCCAAGATGGCGTCTGTGATGTTAGGCTTGCTTTCTTATGCAAAAATCCGAGAAGCGACATTGTACAACTACTATATTACTGGTTAATGACCTTTGTCCATAACTGGCATTGTTACACTACTAGGGGTCAATGACCTCGGTGCTGAGTCAGCAGAAAAAAATGCTGACGATATGGTCCAGAACTGTCACTGCTCTCCTACTCTTTCAGATCAACAGCCAGCATTTTCCTTCCCTATATTATGTTACAAGAACGACGCAAATGTTTTAAAAGCTGTATTTTGTTGGGTTCGAAGTCGAAATGTGTAGTGTTTTAATAGCGCGTTGTGTTCGTGTTCCCCTTGAGCCGCTAGATGGGAGCACTTTGCGCTGTCGCCGCTGCTCTGCGTGTTAAGTGAGGAGAGTTTCCACTATTATCATATCACGGCCGACTGGATCCCTCGCTGTGCTCCTAGCTAGTGCGACGCATCTAGTCGGCCGTGATCATATTAATCTATTTGATGCCAGTAAGGAAGCGTGAGAATATTTCTTATATATGCGCATATTGAAACGATGATGTACAAAGAATATACACGTACAATAGGGAACATGCATGATCCGGGGTTTTAATTAAAAATACGCTAATCTGATTCAAAATTTCATGCAGAATTCAAAAATGTGATCAGAATGTACAAACAATAACTCCAAACATGATAAAAATCTACGAAAATGTCACGTCACGCAAGTACGCGATCTCATTGGTCTGACGTCATCGTACAGGTTGACTGAATTAGCAGACGAAATAACACATAGTGTGCTGTGAGAAGCAGGACACACTTCGCGTATTGCTACTTTACGTTAGTGTCTGGTATGGTTAAATTCGAGGTTTATACATTGGATAATAATCTGAGTGGTATATTTTAGACTTAAAATGAATCCTGCGCAGACAGTGAGGCAGAAAACTTATAAATGGTGTAGAGTTCCGATGTGCAATAGCACATCGCATACCATACCAAACAAATTGTTTATAAACGTTCCAAAGACGCTAAAACTAGGGAGAAATGGATTTTGGCGAGCCGGAGAAATGCTGGTGATATATCGGAAAAGTCTACAGTTTATTTTTTTGAAGATTTTTTTTTTTGCTAGGGGCTTTACGTCGCACCGACACAGATAGGTCTTATGGCGACGATGGGATAGGAAGGGCCTAGGAGTTGAAAGGAAGCGGCCGTGGCCTTAATTAAGGTACAGCCCCAGCATTTGCCTGGTGTGAAAATGGGAAACCACGGAAAACCATTTTCAGGGCTGCCGATAGTGGGATTCGAACCTACTATCTCCCGGATGCAAGCTCACATTCGCTTTTGAAGATTTTAACGTAAGATTAATTTGTTTGAATTTTCAAATCACTTTTCCATGTCAGCTGTTCTAGTGGTAAAACTTTAAATTTTAATGTATGATGCTTTATTTAAATGCTTCAATTACATCTTGGAATATGAAAGTAATAAACAGTGCATTAAATAATGCTGATTATTAAAGTATTCTCCAAACCTAACCTATGTTTTGGGTGATACATGTCTAGATAATAAATCAAAGGGGTTATGAACCATTTTGACAGCTCTAATTCTACCAATATATCTTGGCATGGGACAGTTATGTATGTCTTTATTGAAGAGCTTAATTGGTAAAGAAATTTAGGCTATATCTAAATACTCTATAATGTAACAAAGAATAGGCGTGTGCATCATGAAAGGAAACAACGTGAATTTAACAAATGTATAACTCTACACAAAACCAATGCTTGTCTGTTACGGTCTTATAAGTTAACAATGCTCAATTATAATAATTATCATAATATTAATGAAATAAATAACATAATTGCACACAGGTGAAAGTAGTACCTAAGGCCACGGCCGCTTTGTTCCCATTCCTAGGCCTTTCCAGTCCCATCGTCGCCATAAGACCTATATGTGACGGTGTGACGTAAAGCAAAAAAAAAAAAAAAAAAAAAAAAAAAGTAAAAGTCACGGCACCCAAAGACATTCCTGTATTGAGCGACTAAAATGTCACCAGGACACTTTTCTTTCCTGATATGCTCAGCTTGTTAAAAGCCAAATGTAATTAATGTTATTGGCTTCACGCCCCGCTAACTACTTCTACGATTTTCGGAGACGCCGATGTGCAGGAATTTAGTCCTGCAGGAGTTCTTTTACGTGCCAGTAAATCTACCGACACGAGGCTGACGTATTTGAGCACCTTCAACTACCACCGGACTGAACCAGGATCGAACCTGCCAAGTTGGGGTCAGAAGGCCAGCACCTCAACAGTCTGAACCACTCAGCCCGACTTGTGAAAACTAGATGAAGTCATATTTATCATGTTTAACTTTTTCCCTCCACAGAGATATTTAATTCTCTTTCATGGACAACGGAAGTGGGTAGGCCAGTTGTCCCAACCATAAATATATATTTTTTGGGGGAATTATAGATTATAGTACTATGATCTTTCTTTCCTTCTTTCTTTCTTTCTTTCTTAATCAGTTTATCCTTCAGGGTTGGTTTTCTCTCGGACTCAGCGAGGGATTTCACCTCTACCACTTCAAGGGCAGTGTCCTGGAACGTGAGACTTTGAGTATGGTGATGCAACTGGTGAGGAGGGCCATTACCTCGCCCAGGCGGCCTCACCTGTTATGCTCAACAGGGGCCATTTGGAGGAGGGTAGGATCGTACGGGATAGACAAGGAAGAGGGAAGGAAACGGCCGTGGCCTTAGGTGCCTGGAGGAGAAGTAGGAAAATACGAAAAACCACTTCGAGGATGGCTGAGGTGGGATTCGAAACCCTTCTACTCAGTTGACCTCCCGAGGCTGAGTAGACCCCGTTCCAGCCCTCGTACTATTTGTTTTCAACTTTCATGGCAGAGCCGGGAATCGAAACCGGGCCTCCGGGAGTGGCACACATTAACCACTACACCACAGAAGCGGACTAGTACTATAATGCTACCTATATGTTTATGTTAGTGCTGAAATCCGATTTCTTACTTTACTAATGCTGAAAGCCCGAAAATGTAATGTTATTCTTTAATAGGGGAATCAGTCTAGAAGGAAATGTTGAAAGTGATGTGATATCTATCCAGGTTCGTTGTTATCCTAATACTATGGGTTACAGTACACTGCACGTATATAAAAGACGCCACTTACAAACTTGCTTGTTATCCGCGAATTTTTGCGGCCACAAAAGTCACATTTTTCAAGAATGATGACATCTACACATGCCGGGAGTGGGTAATTTGCGCGCCTGCTGCCTTCCTTGGATGTGGTAGCCGTTTCTCAGGCTCCCTCTCCGGAATCGAACCCTGATTCCCCGTTACCCGTTACAACCGTGGTAGGCGCAGAACCTACCATCGACAGTTGATAAGGCAGACATTTGAAAGATCGTCGCCGGCACGAGGACCGTGCGATCAGCCCAAAGTTATTCAGAGTCACCAAGGCAAACGGACCGGACGAGCCGACCGATTGATTTTGATCTAATAAAAGCGTCTGACTGTGCTGTTTTGAACCTTTCGTCTGTCATTTCGAAGTTATTCGCGATCATGAATAATAAACAATCGGCTTTTAGCAACGGCTGATGCACAACGGCTGGTAGAGCTCCATGCGGTACTGGATCGTGACGTCACAGCGCGCCGCTTACGTCAGAGGCCGTTTCACTCGCCTTGCGGAAAGGCACTATTAAATATTTTTTTAATGGTAGAAAACAAGGCAACATACCACAATGTAATACGTTTACGTACTATTTCATTGGTGTACTTTTCAAAAAAAGTATTTTTGAAAATGATGCATGTTCCCAATTGAAGTCAGTCATTTAGTGTAACGTACTGGAACTATCCCTTCCGCAGAACGGCTGCTCCAAGTAAATGCAATTGGGCTCTAAACCTTAGAGAACCACTGAAATGCCAAAGCAATGGTGGAGTCTCTCAGAGATTTCTCAAGCTAAGTTGCAAACTACGATAAATCCAGAATAACTAGGGCTTTACGTCGAGAATCAAAGTATGGATGATGAATACCGAATGCTCGCAACAATCTCCAAACTTCTACTAAGAAATGTTGTAACTAGGGACACCGCTTCTTGGAAACCGATCGCAGTTCCCCTGATATGAGCTGAAGGCAAAGCTCCCAAGTCGAAGACTAATGCAATAAGACGCTTGTTCCCTTGTTTAGATTCGTATATAAAGAAACTAGCCATTAATATGAGTATATTCCCTACTCTTAGCTAGGCTTGGCTGCCTCTTTATTGGCTAACACCTCCCCCATGTACCGTTACTCCCACCCCTGGTAGGTGCACTTCTATTCTTGCGCACGTAGCAATTCTCAGTTTCATAAACATGACTACTTGCCTCCTAACACTTATCTTCATAATGCTGATTCCCTCTTTTCTAATACTTGCCGTCATAAACATGACTCCCCTTCTCCTAATACTTGATTGGGGTGGCCCATTACTTTTAAGTTATAGGACACTTCAAACTACCCCTTCGCTTACTATTTCCAAACATTGGAACGTGAATATTTAGATTGTCTGTACCCATCCTAGAGCTCTCCTTATGGGGAAGCAATGATAATATAATCAATTTTAAATTGCAATTAATGGCGCATTGGAATAATTAAAAATATAGGGACATGATCACTCAACGCATAAGGACATTGCGAACACCGACACGTCATTCCGAAGTCAGTAAATCTCCGGGATAGCAATAAAAATGAGTGTATAATAACAGCCGACAAATAATAACTTAGGTGCTGAATACATGCAATTAGCGATCGGTAAATACAATACGAGTGAAAAACAGTTTCTGGAAACATTGCTGTAAATTTTATACATGTATGCCACGACATTATGCATTCTTAAGTGGTGTTATGACTGAATTTTGCGTATTTTGAGCCAAAACTCGGGTTTTCTTTTTATTCGTACAAAAATAGCCCTATTCTTTACTTTCAGAAAATGTTTTTATTTTAGTAATTCCGGCTTGTTTAAAGCTTGTAGAAGCCATTTAATATGAGCCCGCAGGGCATTTAAAACGGCATAATGATAGTTTACTGTGTGTTTTTCGCTGGATATTCAAGTATTTCGCGGCGTATTTACCATAGAAGTACACTTCGGCGTGCTGACAGTCACTTGTTTACTACGTAATCAATACAATGTTAGGAAATATTGCAATTTGAACTGACGGAGAGAATCTTGTACTTTTTCCAAATACTGTAGTACTCAATTTATATCTGCCACACATGTATACTTTGATAGTTTAAATATATTGTGTATTTGTATTATATACATTTAAGAATTCGTATTTGTGTTAATCCTAGTAGTACAAGCATGACGAATATAAGAACCAAGTGTGATGACTCAACTGTTATAGCGTGGTAGTTTGTGGTATAGCGTGGTAGTTTGTGGACCCGCCACTGGGAGCACTGCAAACGTCGGTGTCCAACACGTGCTTCAGTAGACCGGCAAACGATGTGTTCGAAAGTGCGGGGAGATGTTATTGTGCGAGATATTTCAAGTCAACAAGTTGAATTTCCTTTGCTTTCAGTTCCTAAACTCAGTTCATTGTGTGTTGTGCACTTAAAGCACGTGTGTTATGTGGCCTGATTAAATTAATAGTTCAACATGCCGTACTGTTTTGTGCCGGGCTGTAAGTCAGGCTGTGGTAGAGTAGTTAAAAAAAAAACCAAACCCCATGGCACTACAGCCCTTGAAGGGCCTTGGCCTACCAAGCGACCGCTGCTCAGCCCGAAGGCCTGCAGATTACGAGGTGTCGTGTGGTCAGCACGACGATTCCTCTCGGCCGTTATTCTTGGCTTTCTAGACCAGGGCCGCCATCTCACCGTCAGATAGCTCCTCAATTCTAATCACGTAGGCTGAGTGGACCTCGAACCAGCCCTCAGGTCCAGGTAAAAATCGCTGACCTGGCCGGGAATCGAACCCGGGGCCTCCGGGTAAGAGGCAGGTACGCTACCCCTACACCACGGGGCCGGCACTGGTAGAGTAGTTAATGGTATAAAATTCTTTTCACCACCGAAGGATAGAAATAAATTTGAAAAATGGGCCAGAGCTATTCCACGAAAGGACACTGTGTTAACGCGTAATAGTAGAATTTGTCAAGTTCATTTCTCTGATGATTTGATAATAAAATCAGATAACTTTGTAGTGAATGGTGAAAAAGTGGTTATGCCTCGTGAGAGATGGAAATTACGTCCAGGAACAGTGCCTCACATTTTCCCTAATTTGCCGAAATACCTTTCAAGTGAGATTAAGTCCCGTGAAACTCCCAACTGGAAAAAGAATCTAGACACCACTAGGATAAGAAGAAAGACTATTGAAGACGGGAGTGTAGCAGCAAATGGAGAATTAAAAGGTCAGTCTAATGTTGACCAAAATTTGGGTTATTCTAGTGTGCTTTCTGATGCCGAAAAGACAATATTATCGCTCAAAAAGTGTCTAAAAATGCTAATCGAAATTTAATTCGAGCTAGATCCAGTCTAAACTTAGCAAAATCGAGAATTAATGTATTGGAGAAGCAGGTTAGAAATACACAGTTCGAAACTCTTCGATTGAGAAGTGTGTAGTGTACCATTTGGCTGGGTACGTTGTTAATCACTTATAAAGTGTTTGCCCTGTGCCCATTCTCTACGTGACAATAATCAAAGTACATTCTCAGTTCTCTCCGAAATAACAGACTACGGTTCAAGCAATAATGAAGTGTTTTTAACACGCCCTTCGAAAAGTATATGTGACATTCTTTTCCAGGCCAGTGAAAAACTGAACTCAAAATCGATGTGGAGCGAAATATTTTTGGATTGTATCGATTCTATAGACAAAATTTCAGTTGATCCTTCAGGTGCTGGCTGTTGTCTTCAACATATTATGGATATAATCCCCAGACTTGTTTATCATTATCTGAAGTGCCGATTTTTCTTCAGAGTGAAAGAAATCCGGCGAGATTTACAATCTCGAACATCCGCCAAATCTTCATGCAAGCTTTCGAAAGTCCAGTAACCGACAAACTGAGTTGGTAAGTAGAGTATTACCTTTAAATGGTTCATGGGTGTTTTTTAATATGCTGGGAGTTGTGTTATTTATGTATATATACACTCGAGTAACTTGTTCTTTTCGCAACATGTGATGAAAGTCGTAGCTCTTATTTCCGTGTATGATATTTTTCCATTGTTCTCTGCCGTGGTATTTTAATTGTAATCTCTCATTTAAAAAATAAAAGACAGTGTATATACTGTACTTATCAGTTACGGAGTAATACGTGTCCTGTGTCACCATTCCTAAGACCAGCTGAGAGGTATTGTGGAGCTACCAAACTCTAGCGCTGCCTGGCGGGGCGCGCCTGAACTCGATGAGTCATCACACTTGGTTTTTATATTCGTCATGGTACAAGCATGACTCCCTTGTTTGTTTATATTTTACTAACATGCAGAAGCACTGCCTTCGCAATATACAGGCCGTACTGTAGAAAGCGCGCCAAGCCAATCAGCTGATCGATTGAGGCGAGCTAAGTGAATGTCACTAGTTGTACTTGTGAATGTAATCCATAAGGATTGGGGGCATTCTTAGGATAATTGTGGCCGTTGAGAGACAAAATTTTATATTTAAGTATATTGCATGCTTTTTCTTTAAATCTCATCAGGATTTACGTAAACAGCTGTTAAGATAATGAGTCCTCATAGTTTAGATTAGGCATGGTATCTTCACTAGGTAGGTAATGTAAATCAAGGGACGTAATACTTCTCGTGTAATTTATTCATTTAATTGTTGTCGTATAACACGTTTTTGTGGAAATATAATGTGGTACAAATTTAAATACAGTGTGCGAAAGTTCGCATTTGCCAGAACGCTGAGAACTTGTGCGTACCACGGCTAAAATACAACTATACAAGTAAATAGACGTTAATATTTTCATTTTCTTCGTATGGGGGCAGGTAACCTTTATGAAAAACGAAAATCCCAACCGAAAAAATACATATTGCGAAGAATAAAGGTGTATGTTTCACTCATTTTCCAGAGCTGATGATGAGTTCTGCTTTTGACTTTCTTGTTTTACAGATTTACAGCAGAGCTTTTTATTGTTGATACAGAACAAGTATAAAAGTGGACAGTAACCAATGAAACTTGCATATGGTTATTTCTTGGGTTCGTAATGTTGAGTACGCGCTGCCTTTTCTCCCCAAAATTAATGCGAGTAAGAACCATTCCTCGGTAGTTTCCGTGAATGTGGGAAGTAACCAGTAGATCTGGATGATCAGTGCATTCATATTTGGGAAAACATGGGCTATTACTAAACAAAAAGTGATACAAATGTTTGTATAGAAGAAAGGGTCTCAAGGAAGTATTCGAAAGATACTGCCAGAAGTGTCAACAACAACAAAAAAACAAGAAAGCTACTGTATTTATGGCCATCTAGAGGTATAGAAGTGAAATTTATTATTGCACGTTTGTTGTCTCCATATTTGTGTTAATGCATAATAATTATTTGTTGGGTACATTGACGAGTAAAACACTGCGCGTAGATCGCACTTCAAACCTACTTCTCCTAAAATTACATAGACCTGACTTACGACTTATGATGTGATTACAGGTTTTAGTGATCTCACCTGTAATATTAATACAACATTTGTAAATATTTCATAATTACAAAAGGTACAGACGCATCACGTCCTTGCATTACACGGGTCGGACGGAGGAAACAGTTCGCCTCTTTGTGTGACGTCATCGGAGGTACAATACGGCCTGTGCATCACGAAGGCAGTGGCAGAAGTAGCATGCGGTTTCAATTCAGCGAGTGAAATATCTAAACTAGTGATTTTTCATTGATGTATTTTATCTTAATTCCTTCTTAAATGTGTGGGGTATTGCATTAACACAGCACAGAACACCCGTGGAACTACAATCAGGAGGCCTGGCGTCACTGAACTAAGCATAAACAAAGCAAGAGCGCTCCTCGTGGTGTACTGCACCGTGCGCTCGCTGCCATCTTACTACGCCAGTCATCTTCTATTCGGCTTACTGCTACCCAAGCTATCAGCCATCCATGTATAGAGATCAGTGATCCCAACACATGGCTGCTTAGCACAGCCTATGGATTGAGTTTCCAGAGCATTCACTCTATGCTATGCACTACTTATATTACGTAATGCTACTTAACGCGGGTTCGTGTCTCTAGACTTGCCACTAGATATTGCACTACCGAGCTCGATAGCTGCAGTCGCCTAAGTGCGGCCAGTATCCAGTATTCGGAAGATAGTAGGTTCGAACCCCACTGTCGGCAGCCCTGAAAATGGTTTTCCGTGGTTTCCCATTTTCACACCAGGCAAATGCTGGGGCTGTACCTTAAGGCCACGGCCGCTTCCTTCCCACTCCTAGGCCTTTCCTGTCCCATCGTCGCCATAAGACCTGTCTGTGTCGGTGCGACGTAAAGCAAGTAGCAAATATTGCACTAGATATTAAATTTAGATTGTATTTGTGTAGGATAGGCCCATGTGATGTCATGTCATATTACCTAGTTTCTAGAAATGATAATATTCTTGTAGTACCAATTTTTGGATGCATTTTATTTTAATATCTTTTCATCTATCTTTGGAAGTGTTTCCGCTGCATAGAGACATGCTGGTGTAACTACTGTGCTGTCGTGTCTCAGTTTTGCCTCTTTCCTTCAGTTAGAAGTTCGCCGAGGTACTTGAATTTCGTAGTTCTCTGGACATCTCCATATGGTGTCACTATCTTGCGGGTAGGACCAATCTTCTTGGAGTCCATGTATTTAGTTTTTTCGAACGAGATCTTAAGACCAGTCTTAGCAGCTACTTCTTGGAGTACTTCAATCTGCTTTGCTGCCGTTCGATGATCGTCTGCAAAGAGCACATCATCAGCAAAGGCCAGGCAATCAACTGTAATACCGGTAGCTTTACAACAAATTCTCACTCCGTTTTGATAATCTCTCTTAGCCAATTCCTTCCTCCATTTCCGGACGACTTTCTCCAGCACGCAGTTGAAAAGTAGTGGGGAGAGGCCATCCACTTGTCTGAGCCCTGTTTTGATCTCATTCTGAGGGCTCCCGCGTATATTATACTCGGGAGTATGTGTCCGTGAGAGTCTGGTGTATCAGAGCTACGGATTTATCATCTAATCCGAATTCCTTGAGAATATTGACAAGTGTTGTGCGGTCTACATAATCGTATGCTTTCTTGAAATCTACAAAGGTCATAACCAACCAACCTCTTTCGTCTCATCGCCCTTATCTTTATCAGTGATTTCAAGATGAAAATTTCTTCTGCACACGAGCATCTTTTTCGAAATCCTGCTTGGTATTCACCTAGCTGCTTGTCCAGATGAGGCTCCGCTCTATGCTGCAGTGCTTTCGAAAATATGATACGTAGTACAGTCATTAAGTTCTGAGACTTGACGCCTGGAGGATGGGCACCCACACGACTCTGTATGTTGCACACGATGCCACATTACACGGCATACGCCTGCACAGAACCTCATCCACCCTCAAAATAGTCGCCGATGGCCGTTATGCACGTTTGCCAACGTTGGTATAGCTCCTGGAAGCACCGCTGAAAGCAGTTGGCAGGAAGGTTCCGTATGACTTCTCTTGTGGCTGTCATGACCACTTCGGGCGACTGAAATCTGCGCCCACGTAGGAGTGCTTTCAGGGGATGAAAGAGAAAATAATCGCATGGTGCGAGATCAGGTGAGTACGGAGGGTGTGGCAAAACTGTCACCGGTTGCTTTGCAAGTTCCTCTTGGACAAGGACAGAGCGATGTGCAGGGGCGTTGTCGTGTAGCAACAGCCAATTCTTTGTACGCCAAAGCCCAGGTCGCTTACGGCGAATTGCATCGCGTATACGGCCAAGGGTCTCCTTGTAGCGGATTTTGTTCACCGTTGCACCGTCTGGGAGGAATTCCACGTGAAAGATTCCATTTGAATCAAAAAGCAGTTCCAGCATCACCTTCACTTTTGACCTGACTTGATTTTTTTCTGTCGTTGTGATGATGGAGTTTTCCAGGTGGCGGATTGCCGTTTCAGTTGCGGATTGTAAAGGAAACCATGTTTCCTCTATAGTTATTATCCGGTTGAAAAAGTCGGATCATCGTCAGCACTACTGATGGGGTCACCGCAAATTGTCATGCGATCATCACGTTGGTCTTGCGACAGGATTCGTGCCACACTGTGCTAGGTAACACGAGACATGTTG